>NC_134815.1:35081767-35104267 GCF_046742065.1 Oratosquilla oratoria | reverse complement strand
GGTGGACTTGCACTGCAGCCAAGGAGTTTTTCTCTCTCCAGACTTGAAGGAGGACTTTCAGCGTCCATCTCCACCACCTTCACTATCGTCTCCACTTCCTCCACCTCTATCCTCCTCTACTGTCTTTTAGTTTCAGCTATTTACCTCTGAGGAAACACACACACACACACACACACACACACGAATCGATGGCGCAGTTGATAGAATTCCCGGCCGCCACTACGGCGGTCCGGGTTCAAATACCTTCCATTGCTGAAATAATTTCAGTATCGCTGCGCTGCGAGTCGTTACTCCAACTCTCGTGGGCGGGGAGTTGGGTGTGTGTGTGTGTGTGTGTGTGCGTGCAAGGTCACAGCATTGCCCATAGATCAGTCAAACGAGTTTATGATCTCTGAGCTCTCTTCCGGGAGGGAAATAGCTGTCGATCACGAGCCCAACACGTGATCCAAGACCATAATGTATCACACACACACACACACACACACACACACACACACACACACACACATATATATATATATATATATATATATATATATATATATATAAACAAAGGCCCTTTTCCCCCTTACAAAGGAAATAGCCAAAATCAAAAGGCGTAATTCCACTCCCACCCATTTCATCCCCACCCACTCCAGTTCCATTCACCATCCCTCCCACTCCACTACCATTCACCACCCCTCGCTCCCTCCATCTTTTCTTGGCTCCTCCTGGATGACGGGTCATCCTTGCATCTTGCCTATTGCCCTGGGTCAGAAGCAATGCAGCAAGACACAGTACATCCACAGCAAGGCCGCTTCATTTGATCGGTGATCCCTCTCTCTGTCCCTTCGAGCAGAAAAAAGAGAGGACGGGAAGAAATCCCATTGGGTTGCATCAAAATATCATTCACACATAAACAATCCCTAACCCCCTCCCCATCCCCCACCCACTCCCTTCCATGCATCACAGTATCATCTATATACAACTATTCTCCACTCACCCGTATCTTCTGTCTTCTCCCTTCCTTCCTCAACAGACAATCCCCTCCCACTTTCTCAACGCCCGTTATACTCCATCCATCCACCTCTGCCTCCCACACCTCTTTTACTAATCTCTCTTCAATCATTCTTTCCATGAGTCCAAACCATCCCAATACTCTTTCATCAACCCTACCTTCCAACTCCTTTTCCATCCCCGCTCTCCTCCTCACCTCGTTTCTCACTCTGTGTCCGTCCAGCCTAGTAACCCCTACCGCACATCTCAGACATTTCATCTCAAACACATTTAAACTCTTCCTCTCTTATGTTCCATGTTTCTGTCCCATATAATGTTGTTGACACAAAAAATAGCACCCACGCACACACACACATTCACTTACACGCATACCTACATACTCAGTCACATATACACATACAGAAAAAATAGCACAAAAACGCACACATACACTCACGCACACGTGTATACACAATCACACGTGCACGCACATATACACATATGCACACACACACTCCATAATTATATGAGCTCTGCGCTCTCATTCGGGAGGGTAATAACTGTCGATCACGAGTCCATCACGTCATCCAAGACTGTGGTGAATCACACGCACATGCTTTATGTATAACAGGGTTTATCTATTAGACCTCCAATGGGAAACCACACTAGCGGTTTGAACCACGCGGAAACCGCGTTAAGGAAAAAACTGCGTGTGAACGCCTCCATTAACTTTATTGGAATTGAACCGCAGTACACCTGGGGTTCCCTTGCCCCCCCACCCCCCCGTTAGGCCCTTTCCCCATTATCAGGGTGACGGGCAAGTCAGAACACACACACACATACGACTCGGTGGCGCGGTTGGTAGAGTCCCAGACTGTCAGTATGGCGGTACCGGCGGTACCTGGTTCGAATCCTGCCCAGGGCTGAAATAATTTCAGTATCGCTGCGCTTCGAGTCGTTACTCCAACTCTCGCGGGTGTGTGTGTGCATGTAAGGTCATAGCATTACCCATAGATCGGTCATACGAGCTCTGAGCTCTCTTCCGGGAGGGAAATAGCTGTCGATCACGAGTCCAACACGTGATCCAAAGACCAAGGTGAATCACACACACGCACACAAATGCATCATCAATCAATCAGTGAACCATTTCAAGTCCACTGCTGAACAAAGGCCTCTTTCATACCATTCCATGACTCGCACGATTGCGCCAACCTTTGCCGCGTCACTCCATCTCGTCTCTCCACCTTCTGTCTAGTCGTCCTCATGTATAATTAGATTAGGTTGAACGTCCTTCCAGTGGCGTGCAGAAATATGTTGACGTCTGGGTTCAACTGGATTGTGTTCCCCAAAGTTTCAAGTATAAGGCCTAGCAATGAGAAATACTAAGAGAAAGGAAGATGTTTTGATTATGTAAACACACATAAGCACTTTATTAATTTTATATATGAATGAACCAATATTATTAAATTATTTCCCCCCCAAATTATCTGATTGGATGCTCGGGGGCATCCACCTTTTCGCCCCCCCCCCCTCCTCTACATTCCCAAAACACTAAGTACGTAGTGTCATGATGCTTAGAATAAGATATATAATGATCGTATTTACAATATGTTGGGGGAGTGGTTAGGAAGCTCGTCTGAAAACACCCACAGTGGTCCAGAGGAGTGGGGGAGAAGGGTGCGTGTAACTACGCGCTTTCATGGCGTTTGTACCGTAGATTGCAGCCTCTGGGATAATATCTAGGGCTGAGTACAAGAAGGGCCAATGTACTAAAAGCACGTTTTGAGAAAAACGCATTTGAAAGATTGCTTCCTTTATTAAAAATCAGGCAAGTACAGCAAATGAAAGATTTTATTTTTCGAGATTGCTTACCTTTTAAACTGTTATTTCCTGACCAAGGCATCGCAATATTGTTTTTCATTTTGAAGAAAAAAAAAAGAATATTAGACCATAGTAATGATCCGTAGTGAGTGTTATAGGGACACAATTACTATGATCCATATTAATTGTTATTAGCTATAACACTCACACATTGGGTTCATCATCTAAATAAACATCATCTGAAGCATCTTCTGCTGCCTGCAGGCTTCTGTAAAAATGTCTGCTTCCTGCAGAAATAAGAGGAAGGAGATCCATCAAGTCCTTCAATTTTTTGGGTGGAATTTTCCTTGGTCCCTCTTCAAGCTGTGGGAGAATCCAAATGGGTGGTCGTCCTTTTCCCTTTCTTCTTAAATCTAAATGCTGCGGTGCAGCATTTCGGAAAAAGGATTTCCAGCACATAATCTGGCCAATTTCATTTTGATTGTATTCCATCTTCTTAATTTTCATCCAATTTACTTGTCCATTTTTATCTTTATGGCGATTCACCAGGGGGCCAGAAGACATATACAAACTTTTAAAATTAATTAAATCTTCTGTTTGCATTTCAGTCACTTGTAACTTATTTTTTCTATGGATTGCTCTGATTGTTGTGATCCAGTCCCGTGGCACCTCAATGTTTGTAGCTGATTTTCTATATTTTTCTAAGAAAGAATGTGTTATTTTTATTCCCTTACTCCTGGAAACATACATAAGCATGACTGCAAATAAATGGTTTCTATTTTGGCCACCACAAGAGTCACTATATAGTCGAATGTCCTTAATGTCATCTGAGAGGCCATTCAACCATTTCATTACACATGAACCTATTTCTTGGCCACCTCTTTTTGCAATCATCCCATATCATGCAGTGTGCTTTATTTCCATCCACACTTGTTTCAAAGATGGTTAAGTTATAAACAGCAAGTTGTCTCTTGTAGTAAACTATTCCTGTCTGCAACAGCGGGCAAGGCAATATTTTCTGGAGGTCAAAGGATGCAGTAACAATTCCTTTGTTTTTAAGAGCAAACTCTTTATCAGCTCTTTTTTTCATTGTAAGCCATCTCTGCCAGTTCATGGTGTTTTGCTTTCTCTTCTTCAATGCGGTTTTTATCATCCTCGCTAGCAGTCATTAGTGATGCCTTAAAAGTATCACATTTTTCACAAGTGTCCTGGGATGGGTGATGAAAGGACAGATTGAACTTTTCATTTAAGATTTTTCTGTACATTGATTCTTTTTCTGGTGGTAAATTGTTTTCATGGCAGTATTGTTGGTACAATCGATACATCTTAGCTATTGTGAGATCTGGATTCAAATATTTTCTTTCTGAGTCTGCTCTAGCATAATGACTTCTCCAGGCCGGAAACTGGTTGATATGCTTCTTAATCATTTCTTCAGATTCGGGGGATATTTTCTTCTGTTTCCCATGTTTTCCTCTTCCATCTGGTGCTATAATGCCACTTTCAGACTCAACATTGGCCTTTCTAGCATGAATATTTTCATTTGTTACTCGACTTTGGCTAGAGTAGAGTGCTTAGTGTAGCTCCCTGAACCTACGGATGACATTGGCTCTTATAGCACTGATACAGAGATGAAATTTTAGTTTAGTGATGGTCTTATCTTCAATCGGCCATTTTTTTACATTGGCCCTTCTTGTACTCAGCCCTAGATATATTAGTCACCCCCGAAGTCGATCAAAAAAGAAAACGGCCCAGATTAGAGCTAAGTCTCGTTTTCTTTCATTGGTAAATGTTGTAACCAGGCGGAATTGATATAATTTCACTCAACTGAGAAGGGAAGGGGTGGGGGAGAACTCTCGATCTAAGTAGTTTGAATGTTAAGAGAGAATGAACAATATATATATATATATATATATGTATATATATATATATATACATACACACATACATAGCATTCGGCCTTGCAGGCCAAACATCGACTGTATATTTCTACAAAGCCACTAGTAGTTGGTAAACCGTGTATAGGGATAGGGTCCAAATATATATATATATATATATAATTTTTCATTAACCTTTAGGTCATTATTACTCTAATAACTTCATTATTAATGCACTCGTGGCGATTTTGTGTCGAAAACAAATTCATTGAAACATTTAAAAATGCATTCATGCATAATAGATAAAATAGAAAAAGTCCTGTAAACTTCACTTCCCCCTTTTTATTATACAAAGGACAAAGGCGGAGCATGGCGACAGGAGACCTTTTGGTCCATAACTGGGTCGGATGCGGTTAAATGATAATAATGATAAATAAAAAATAAAAATTATAATATGAATAATAAACAAATGCATAGGTATGGTTAAATCAGATCTTTGTGGTAAGACAGATATGTGAGAAAGCTATAGGAAAAGGTAAGGATGTTTTTTGGGCTTTTATGGATCTGGAAAAGGCTTATGACAGGGTAGACAGGTAAGCACTGTGGGAGGTACTGCAGATATATGGGATAGGAGGAAAGCTGTTAGTAGAAGTCAAGAGTTTTTACGAGAGTAGTAGAGCTTGTGTTAGGATTAGAAATGGAGAGAGTGAATGGTTTGAGGTAAAGGTAGGACTTCGTCAAGGATGTGTTATGTCGCCCTGGCTGTTCAATCTTTACATGAATGGGGTGGTGCGAGAGGTGAATGCAAGGGTAGTGGGTCAGGGGTTGGAGATGATTAAAGAAAATGGAGAAAAGTGGGAGGTTAGCCAACTGTTGTTTGCTGACGACACTGCGCTTGTAGCATGATCAGAGGAGGGATTGAGGAAGTTAGTGACAGAGTTTGAGAAGGTGTGTGAAAGAAGGAAGCTGAAGGTAAATGTGGGTAAAAGTAAGGTGATGAGATGTACAAGGGGAGAGAGTGACAGCAGGCTGGAGGTGAGCATTAAGGGTGAAAGACTGGAGGTGAGCATTAAAGGTGAAAGACTGGAGGAAGTGGATAGTTTTAGATACTTGGGTGCGAATGTGGCAGGAAAGGGAGGAGTGGGAGTGGAGGTAGAATGTAGATTGAGAGAAGCGAGTAAATGCCTTGGTGGATTGAAAAGTGTAATGAGAAATAGACATCTGGGAATGGATGCTAAGAGGAGGTTGTATGAAGGAGTGATTGTGCCAACAGCATTGTACGGGACAGAAACATGGAACATGAGAGAGGAAGAGAGAAGGAGTTTGAATGTGTTTGAGATGAAATGTCTGAGAAGTATGATAGGGGTTACTAGGCTAGATAGAGTGAGAAATGAGGAGGTGAGGAGGAGAACAGGGGTGGAAAGGGAACTGGGAGATAGGGTTGATGAAAGGGTATTAGGATGGTTTGGACACATGGAAAGAATGAGTGAAGAAAGATTAGTAAAAGAAGTGTGGAAGGCAGAGGTGGAAGGAGTGAATATGAGGGGGCGTCCTAGGATGAGATGGATGGATGGGGTGAAAGGGGCATTACAAAAGAGAGGAATGTCTGTAGAGGAGGGATGGGAGAAGACAGAAGATAGGGTTGAATGGAGAGGGGTTGTGTATAGATGATGCTGTGATGCATGAGGAGGAGTGGGTGGGGGATGTATGTATGAGTGGGTGAGGAAGTATGTATGAGAAAAAAAATTGATGCAGCCCGAAGGGATTTCTCCCCGTCTTCTTCTTTTCTGCATGAGGGGACGGAGAGGGGGGTCGCCGAATTTATGAAGCGGCCTTGCTGTGGATGTGGTGTGTCTTGCGACACTGCTTCTGACCCGTCATCCGGGAGGTGCCAAGATCAGAGGGAGGGAGGAGGATGGAGGGGAGTGGAATATATAGGAAATGGAATGGGTGGGAGTGGTTTCTATGCCTTTTTCTTTTTGGCTACCCCCGATGTAGGGGAAAAAAGCCTTTGGTATATGTATGTATGTATGTATGTATAGTTAAATAATAAACAAATAAATAGATAATAATAAATTGACAGATATCTAATAATAAATGAAAATCAAGCAAATGACAAACAGGCAAATAATAACAAATAAACAAGTATAAAATAAATGGCAGTCATTACAACATCTTGCTTAGGTGTTTAGGTGGGGTGGAGGGGGCTGCAACCCAATCACATCACGATCATAGCACGAGTCTGGTGACGGTTGAGTATAGGGTTGATTTGAATTGCACAAAGTGTTAGGGTGCCCAAATAATGCACTATGTTTTTTTTTTCTAATTGATATACAATAATGATTTTAGTTTTGAATACTAAAGACTGAGAGAATACTGATATGGGCTTAGTACACATTACCTACGTGCTTTACTCATTGTTTCTATGTATTTTGTTTAATTTTTGTCTTTGACGGGTTCTCTGAATTGGATTTAATCATTTCTACAGCTGAACAGTAACGTACATACTCATATATCTTTTTCTTAGATCCAAGAAGGATAGAAATTAATACAGTTGCGTGGGGCATGAGCATCTGGAGGGGGGGGGGCAGTCTCTCCGCAAAGAAATGTGAGAGGTTTGTGTCAGTTGTATAATTTACACACTTTACAGCACGAGAGACTTGTAAATGTATACGGTGTACTGATTTAAAATCATTCTGTGGAATTGAACCTTACAAGACCACACATAAATAGTGTACATTTAACATTTTCCACAAATGTCTACTAAAGTTAATATGGCCCCATTTGCAAGAGTACAGAACTACGGCCATTCGTCCCAAGTCTCAGCCTGCCAATTATCTTAGAACAGTGGTACTTATCCTTTAATAACAATAATAGTAATAATAATAATAATAATAATAATAATAATAATAATAATAATAATAATTTTATTTGGCAATGAATCAAGTACATGAAATACAGATAATGAAAAGAACACCAAGTTCGAAATTACAATTACAATTGCCAAGGATAACACAAAAAAGCATATAAGTTTATTTTTATTGTCGGCTCCTCAACCTTAATCCTGGGGATCTGAGACATAATAGCCAGTGCAATGGTACTATTTACCATGAGAACATAATGTACATTCATTGTATCCTACTAACTGACATTTTCAATTTCAAATAAAATAAAACTACTTTGTTCAGTAATGGAATATATCTAATTATTTCTCAGCAAGGTTTGTATCACTAATCCTTTTCATATGTTTGCTTTGTGATTATATTGGATGGGGGAACGAGAACATTTTCTAAGATCATCAAGGGCACTGAAAAAAGGTTTAGAATGGCGCGGCACGTCACCACATCCACTCCCGAGGCAACCCTCAGCTTCCTGAGGTCATGACTTTCCCTCTGGTGCTGTCTAAGGTCGAGGGGGGGCTCTACCCTCCAGATCTCCCCCCCGGTCACCACCACCATGTAATGTAAGATTTTTTTTTTTTTTTTTTTTTTAAGGGGAATCTCCTGCCACTTCAATTTCAAGAGATTGTGCACTTGCAGGCCTTTCACTGTCTGGAGTGACTGGTTCTGTATCACTCAAGTTATGCTTTGTGGATTCACTTACACCTTCCAGCTCACTGTAATGAGCTTCAAGCTCAGTCCAATGTAGAATTTCCCCCCTAGATTTGTCGGCAATTGCCACTTTCATATATAATTCACCTCCCCCCCATACTGAGGAACTATAGAATCTCCACCCCAACTATATTCAGTTGTAGAATCCCCCCTCCCCACACACACACTGATCATCTGTTTACTCCACCCAAACATAGGTTAGGTCAGGTTAGGTTATCACGAACCAATCAACTGTAGAATGTTAGGTTAGGTTAGGTTAGGTTATGTACCGCATGCCATAATCAACTGTAGAAGATCCATCCCAGCAAAATTCAATTGTACAATCTTCACCCTAAGCGCGCGTGTGTGTATGTTAGGTGGGGTGGGGGGCTGCTTTTTTTTTTTTTTTTTTTTTTTTTTTTTCTTCGAAATTCGGGAGTGAAGAATCACTCCCACGGGCTTTGTTTGAGCCCGTGCGGTGGTGTTTATGTAAGACACACCTTGTGGAGAGGAGGTGGAATAGTATAGCTAGCCAGAGGGTGGTAGGGGGCAGTAGAAAAGAGAAGCTGCGGCTGCTAGAGCGGCGGTGGACGCTCTAGCAGCTGACGGAGCTCATAGGGGCTTTGGAGGCGGCAGAGGCGGCTCACAAGACCTTCAGGGGGAGCCGGTGGTCCTCGTCTAAGGAAAGAGGTGGCGCAAAATTCCCACAAAATTGTACTTATTATAGACACAAAATTCCTTCGTATCCTTGTAGCCAAACTTATTACTACCATACGTCTATCACCATGAGGTCTTGCTGTTTTCACATGTAATTTTCCGCCTCATGTTTCCATCATTTCTTAATATATATCACCGATGACCATAACTAGGAGGATACGGTGTATAACAACCAGTACCATTCAGAATGATACGATGAGTAAGTTCATGTAAGTAGAGAAATAGGTTTTCTTTTTGTTTTCATTTTTACCTTCCCTTTGTCCCTTGAAAGTGAAATAAACAACTACAGATTTACTGACAACTTACAGGCATACTGGTATGCGTGTGCATTTTGCTTTTTATGAGCTCAATTTTTCTCAAACTCGTTAAATATTCCCTTCACATCCTTATAACTAAGCTTATTAATGCATCCGTCGCAAGGCCCTAAAGCTCTAAAACAATTTTCTTTAATACACGTATTCCTTACCTTGATTCCTCCTTCCTTTTGCCGTTGTCCTCTTCTATTTTTCTGTATTTCTTGATATTCATCTTCCATAAGCATAATCAATAGGGTGTTGGGTATAACAGTCACTAGCAGTCAGTACGGTTCAATTCGTAACTTTCAAAATCCTGCGGTAATGAAGATGACAGAAGTATGAAAAATAACAACTTCTAATTCTTTCCACTATTAGATGAAACCGTTGATGTGTACCGGAAGGTCTGTTTTTATCACCACTCCTAGGTGTTGTTGCGTTACAACCCAAATTGTGACTTTCATTTGTAACTGCACACGTGACCACGTGTTCAAGAATTCAAATTTCTCGTTCCGTACAGTGTTTATAAACAAACGGAGCGATGTTAATTTCACAAAGTGCTGAACGGTTGCGACCTATCAAATTTATTTTCACTCGGAAAATTAATCAACCATTTCAACTCCGTTGTTGAACAAATAACTCTCTTATACCATTCCATGGCTCTCACGGTTACGTCAACCTCTGCCACGGCACTCCTGCAAATTTATGTGTATCGCGTATCCACCTTCTGTCTGGTCTCCCTCTTACACGCTTCCCATCTCGCGGCGTCCACTCAGTAATACACTTGCTCCACCGCTCATCAATCGATCGCACCAACTTACTTTCCCAATTCCACTTCCTCTCTTTTAATGTTTCCGCGATATCTTTCACTCCAGTCTGCTCTCTCGCCAAACTTGACCTCCTGTCTTTCAGCGTTATTCCTATCATTGATCTCTCCATTCACCTCTGTGCACTCTCTAAGTTTGTCACCATCGCCTTAGTTTACAAGTTTCACACCCGTAGATTATTGCTGACATTATACATTTACGTTTCAAACAGAGGTAGAGAGCCCCTCATGGTCATATATTTATCAAACATTTTCCAAACTATAGACACGGTAAAGGAAACATGGACTGGAGGTGAAGCTTTTATTCCTGACGTTTAGTCTATCGACTTTATCAAAGCTTCAACACCAGTCCATCATTCCTTTACCGTGTCTATACAACTTGTTCACATGGATTTTCATTTTCCAACTAATTGTAATACGCCTTTTATTTCATTATAACGATCTTTAGTTACTTTTACCGCCTGGCCTAAATTATTGTATGTTTCATCTTTCCCAGGTGCTTTTTCTCGTTTCGTACTTTTTAAGGCAAACGCTATTTCTTCCTTTCTAATTTCTGGTACACTACTAACGTCTACAGATGAATTTACACACACACACATTTATTCATTATTCGTTTGCCACTATGTTATGTCTAAACCAAAATTAATGACAAATCTATCGAAATAAGAAAAAAGATGAAATACATGCCTATTTGGAAAAAGCTAAAAGAAATAATGAGAACGCCATCCGCATCTTAGACCCTCACTTTTTTTTTCTCGAGAGGGGTGAGGTAGATTTTGCAGCATTCTTTGAACACAACCATTGCACGAGGCTGGTAAATGCCCAATATCTGGTGACAAAAAAGTACTTCCAGATAAAAGCTCGGAGAGAATGAGTATAGGGGGCACGGGTTTTCCTGCACTGGTATTGAAAAAAAAAAATTGTCGGGTGAGAGAACGCTTGTTATCATGCAAACATATAAAGGTGTCTTTTCCCCTGTCAATATACATTTATGTTTTTAATTGTAGTCTAGTTTCGTATAGCACAGAAGACACTATAACGTTTGTGAAAATCTGGTAATGCTGATGGGGACTAATCTATATTTACAGGGTTTGATACATGTTACCTTTGTGTTTTATTTAAGTTTTGTTTGTTTCTATATTCAGTTTCATATTTGTCTTTTGCAGGTTCTCCAAATTGGATTATCTGGATGTCTCTACAACTGAAGGGTAACGTACGTACCCATATACTTTTCCTATATCCATGAAATTATTTATTTATTTATTTATTTATTTATTTATTATGAAGTTGTATGCTGCATGAGAGTCCGGAGGAGGATGGGGGTGGTGGTGGGAGAGGTGGACAGCCCCCCCCCCCTCCCCTAGAAAATTTTGTGGGTTTGTGTCAAAAGTTCTTCAGTTCGAGAGATTGAATTATACATACATATTTTGTGGGGAAAATTACATTAAAGACAACAAACAGTTGGTGTACTTTGAACATTTTTTTATCAGACTTACTGAAGTAGGTACAATGCCGTATGGAGGAGTAATAACTACACAGCAACATGCTGTCGCAATTGTAGGGACTTTAAGGGCACCCCTACTGACCAGTGTCACGTAGCATTCGTCTGGCAAATTGATTAACTCGGTATTATTTTTGTTGTCATTTTGCTGCACTTTTAAAACAAGTTTTTTTTTTCAAACACTTCCTAGAACATTAATTTTGATATCGTACGTAATTATATGCAATATGCTGAGAAAAAATAGAGAAATTCTTAAACAGTATTTGGATTTGTCGTGCAAAAAGTATATTAGAAATGCGTATGTCTTCTCACCGAGCGAAATATTTGTCAACCTTTGTCGTCAGTAGAAAGATCCAATCACACAAGGGAAATAAATAAAATACTCATAACGTACAATTATGCAAATGCACGTATTTTATTGTGTACAATAATAAATAATGTCGACGATATACATGAAAAGCTGTGGGAAATGCTGACGTCTGTGAAATTTTGACCCCCTTGTGAAATGTTGATCACCCTGTGAAATATTTACCCTCCTGTGACAGGAAAATAAGCACTAACGGAACAGTAATATATAAAGTATAGGTATACATTGGTTCTACTCCAAGTTCCATAGGCTTGCATTCAGCTGTCCATACACTACAGTTTATTATTTTTTATTTAATTTCTACTTCAATTTATCGTTCCGAGGTTGCATATAGATATAGAGGCCAAACTTATACCGAGGACGCTCTTCTGCCGAATAAAATCAGTTGGCATAGGAACAGAATCTATAAACTGCAAGAAACCATAAGGCCTACACTAGGCAGTTCCATATCCCCTACCACTTGTCATCCCTATCCATAAAGTTACCTAATCTTTTTTTTAAACAGCAATTTTTTTTTCAGCGCTCACTACATGGTTACTAAGTCTATTCCATTCGTTAACCACAATGTTGGTGAACCATTCTTGCCTATTTCCTTCTTAAACTTACATTTGTCCAGTATAAATTCATTATTACGAGTTCTGCCATGCCACGACCACGCGAGAAAGGGTCCATAGACACCCATGGTTAGTTGAGAGCACGACGTCGTGTCGTGGACGGCGCACGGCGAAAAGTCGATACGTGTGAAACGAGCCTAAGGTTGTATGAACTGGTGAGAAGAGAAGGTGGAATCTTTGGGTGTTGTCAATGGAGTCTGAAACCAATGCTCCACCACATTAGGTACCAACACTGAAATACGACAGTGGGTCTACTGGACCTCTGATTTTCGTGGGAGGAGGTGGGGGCGAGGTCGAGCCTGCGCCTCCTTACCTTCTCTTTACTGATATGGAATTCAAACCTGTAACGGTTATAACGGTTTTACTGGAAAAAGGTATGTATTTCTATTACTTTGAATTCAAAATCACCCGTTTCTCCCACCAGTAAACGTATCGATAAGTCTTATCATTCCACAAAATTGAATTGACCTAGTTCGGTATGTGACTGAGCGAAAATAGAATATCTCTGGATTGCACAGTGGTATAACGACGCAAGTTAGAAATAACACATGTCCTTTTAGCCCGTAACAAGCGAGTCACGTGATGTACAGAGCATCTTCAGGGCCTTATCGGAAGGAAAAGTCCTTCCCGAAACGACATCAAGATAAGAGAAAGTGGCTTGTGGTATCTGGTCTTTCCTAACTATTCGGAACGTTGTTCCAAATATTGGATTACTGGGAATTTTAGAGAGAACTGCATCTGATGGGTGAAAATAAGTATTGTGGTGGGTGGATGGGTGGGTGTGGGGGAGTTACTGGAGGTGGGATCAAACGGCGGCAGGAGAGCACGGTTGCCAACTCAAGCCTCGCAGGAGTAGGGGGGGGGGTTGGATTTTCCTCACCTGGATAAAATCGCCTGTCGGCAGTAAGACTCCACAGAGTTGCGAAAAATAACAATATATTTAATCTTGATGGGCTTGCGATGTTCTTAACCCTTTTGCAGACGAGAGGAGTTTCAGCTGAATAAAGTCGTCTGACGACAGCTGTGATAAACGCAACGGAAGGGTGAATGTAGTAGTTGTCTTTACATACTTAACTATGGCGAGGAAGTTGGCCCCCCTCTCCCCTTCTCCCCCCCCCCTCTTTATAGAATATAGAGCGTTAAACTCCTCAGGGTTTCGGTGGGGGTTGGAGGTGGGCAAAGAACCTAAACAGTTGACCATGAGGCGCGCAGCACTTCTACTAATCTACCAGAGTAGATGAATAGTAAACCTATCTAGGCGAGGGAGCCCGGGTGTGGGTAGTTTGGGTTGAGGTTTGGGTAGTAGTAAGGTGATTGGGGAACCTGTTGAACCTGGGGAACCTGTTGAACCTGGGGAACCTGTTGAACCTGGGGAACCTGTTGAACCTGGGGAACCTGTTGAACCCGGGGAACCTGGGGGGGCTGGTAAGGGAAGGTGGGGGCGTACACAGGCAGTTTCACTGGCTTGTATGCGGGTATGGGTTGTTTCGGCTTTGGAGCTGGTTTCGGAGTTGGCTTTACTGATGGAATTGATACTCTGATGGGCTCTTCCTTGATATTGGTGATGTCCACATAGAACATGGGCGACTTGCAGGTGCTATGTCCGAGGGCTTGGTCGAAGCAACACTTGTCCCTGTGATGGAGACATTCGTGATCATTTGAACACCTAAGGGGTTTGTAAGCCAGATCGGAAGCCTCTTGGAGACGAGTAATCGGGCAAAACCCCGCCCGTTCTGTCGGGGAAAAGAAAGATACTCCGTCAGTCTTTTGGCTCTGGTCAGTGCCACTTCTCGGGTGCGCGGCAACGGTGAATGGGTAGGAACGCGATTGATTGATTGATTGATTATAAGCATTCAATCTGGTGTCGTAACTACTAGGTTATTGACACCGAAAGTAAACTCAATATATATCAACTACTAGATAAAATAAAACATGTCCTGTATATTAAAATCAGATCAAGTTAGAGAAACCAACATCTTCAATTAAATTGAAAAAAGAGTCTTCGTCCAAATCTTTTCCCAAAATAAAACTCAAATTAAAACTCCCAGCCCTGTCCCTGTTAAAATGTCTCTCTCTCTGTTCCACCAAGCTAGGACATTCGACCAGTACATGTTTAACCGTTAGTGGCACCAAACAATCGCTGCAAAAAGGCTGGTAGTTACCACTCATTAAAAAGCCGGTAGGAACGCGAGTATTTGAGACAACTATAACCTGGGAGGATCCCAAATATTTGAGGGAAGAAAGAGTGTGGTTGTGGTTTAGTTAAGCCTGTCTGCAGATAGAATAAAATGTTTAAGCGTTTCCACAATGACCAAGGGGTTCTTCGGGAGAAGAAAGAGTTTGTGGTTATTTGCTGTGGCTGTTGTCGGACACTGTGTCGTTTACTTAAGTTGAATAAAGCCACCCGTCTTCAACCAGAATGAAAAGTTTAAGTGTTCCTACAGTGACCGAGGGGTTATTTGAGAGTTTCTACACCTGCATGAAATAGTCTGGCGGTAGCCAGAATAAACTATGCCGGGGCCTGCTGCGTACTTCTTGCGTTGGTTCCCGACAGCCCTGGTCAAGCGGGGATGCGACCCAATTACCGAAAAAAAAAAAAAAAAAAAAAAAAACTAGCGGCTTGCCGCAACTCAGGGCTTCTCACTTCCCATTTTGTTGGAAGTGGGAAGGTGATATATTTTTTTTTGTGTGTGTGTGTGTGTGTGTGTGTGTGTGTGTGTGTGTGTGTGTGTGAGAAGTGGATGAGGCTATTGGGAACAAGGAAACAATGGGAACAAGAATATCGGGAATGATTTCGACACAGTCGTGGAATGAAAAGTGTGGTTTGGGGGATTTTTGTTATGTGTGAACCTAACGCCATAGAGATGGTGACGTAGTCGGAAGCGTGCATGTCTCGTATTCGTTTAGTTGTGGGTTCGAATCCCGCACTCTTCTCCGGTTCCCAGCAGTGACTGCTACCTGCCCCAACATTCCAGGAAGCGTATAGGGCTTCGGCCACAGCCACTTGGTGCCTCCTGTCGTAGGCCCATCACCGTTGTGTGGATATTTATAACGAATACTGAAAAAGGAGACCCCCCTCCCCCCTCTCACTCTCTCATACACACGCACGCACGCACGCTTGCACACATACAAAGTTGAAAATGCAAATACACTTACGTTGTACGACTCGCCCCGCGTTCGAGTCGTACTTGCCAGTCTCGCAGCAGTATGGGATCTCGAAGCTGTCGAAGCAGTAGAACCGGCACTTTCCGTTTCCGGCGACCAGCTGCAAGAAGGCGGCCGCTAATATGACCCTTGCGATGAGTTTTGCCATCTGAGTAAGGGGAAGGGGTATATGTGTAAGTACCATTGGATTTATTCTGGCTTCCCTGGCACGCAGGGCAAAGGTGACTGCTTAGGCATCCAGGATTGAACGGCCTCAGCACAGATGATATGAATAACATAGTATAGATGGTGGTCTCCTTTCATGATTCCATTAACGGTACGCTGTCAGTAGTTATTGTGTTATATAGGAGAACCGCGTTCCTTCTTCGTTACAGTCGGCTAAGCAACCCGTTTTCTGTCTATGGTAAAGGTTTTGTTCTTCACGGAACACTTAAACAAGCCCTATACCCCCAGTATACAAAAATAAGTAAATAAAATCGCCTGACGGTAGTCAGAACAGGAAAGTGTTAACCCAGTTACTTACGGATTAATAGAGATGGGCTGTCATTCCACCCTTGTAATAAAATCACCCCTTTCCAACTCCCACGCGGTGGGAAGTGAGAAACCCATGGTAGGGCAAAGCCCTGTCGGTTGCGCCAAGCCGCTGTTTTCCGACATTAGGTCACCTCCCCGCCTGCTCAGGGCTATCAGGAACAAACGCAGCAAGCCCGCAGCGGGCACCAGGACTCCAACTCACGATCTTCTGCTCATGAGCTCAAAACTGTATCCACTGGATTACCGCGCGGCCCTACACTAGCGGTAATGAGGCGGCGTTACAGCAGTTGTTAGTATATGTAAGGGATTGATGGACTACCTAAGCCTAGGAACAGGAAGGTACAGATGTCGAAAAAAAAAATAAGAATCATTTTATTGTTTTGTTCGTTTACTTGGATTCCGAGTTCCACCCCCAACGGTCACTGATGATAGCCACTTCCTTTGCCTAACCGAACTCAAAAAGCAAATGTGCTAAGCGCCTCCTGGCGTATGGTTCGATGCCAAAAGTCATCGACAAGTTAGTGTTCCTCTCGGTTAAGAGATGGCGTGGCAGTGTCTGGTATAGTTATCCTAAGGTATAAGGTATATTAAGGTATAACTAAGGTATAGTTAGCCGTCGTTCTGCTCATATGTATTGATTTCAAAATCATCTTGTCACAAAAAAAAAATCTGATAGACTTAGTCTTGGTTAGAAGTAAAACCAAGACAAATTACTGCACGACACTTTTCTCCATCTCTGTTCCCAGATTATTAGATACGCAGCTGAAAGTGATGAGACACTTCTCTGTATTCGGCGATAGAATTCCGTTAGATAAATAAATATCAGTAATCCAGAGAGACCAACTACAATGGTTTGGCCATCTAACGAGATTAGAAGAGGTAAGGTTGCCAAAGAGAACATGCAACTGGGTACCAGACTGAAGTAGACCAAGAGGAAGGCCAAGGATGATATGGGTAACAAGACATCAATAAACCATTGCATCAGAGTTGGAGAAAGTAAGGGGAAATGAGGGACATCTTGACAGGACAGAGTGGAGGCGTCGCCTACTGTACATTGTTACAGACACCAAGACCTATCAGGAGGGTGCGAAGGTACGAAATAAGTACTAAATGCCTTTACAGTCTCCGCCTAATTAATACGTTCGCCATAGAAAGTGGGAAGAGGCTGCCAAAGAGATGACTAGAATAGCTAGGCGGCAGCCAGAATAATAAAAGGCAAAGTTCCGTATGGTTCGGTAGTGGTTCATGTTAGTTATGTTTCGTGTTTTTATTGTATTGGAACATAAGATTCGTGGATGACTGTTCTTCTTTCAGAAACAGCAGAACATCGAATTATACATGCTCAGTGATCTCGACAGAGAGTGTCATTGTACTGTAGGTTTGTAGACAAATACAAGTGAAACCAAAGTAATGTTTATCTCTTAAAGCTTAAAACAAAGCAATTTTGATAGATGGCGGGAATTTCGAAGTTTGGAATGTTACGATAAAATCAATTGAAGATCATGAAATTTTTACAAAAGGAGTTGAAAAAAATTTGGATACAGAAACATCACAAGAGGCTCTCCATCGATGTGTCTGAAACGCAAAATTCACAGCCAGTGAAATCCCAGTTATGATTTATACATATGAAATTTGGAAATTGACGAAAGTAATGTAGACAAATGTAAGGAGAGCACAGGACAATAAATATATTATTACTGGTAAAAAACACAAATGCAAGAAGAAGGCATGTTGGGTGAGAGAGCAGAATGGAATGAAAACTATTGTGGAGGTGGTGAAAGAGAGCAAGTGGAATGGGCATGGCAAGTTAGCGCGAACGAATGATGGGCGATAGAGCAAGTGTGTGACTCAGCGGACACCGCGAGAAGGGAAGCAAGAGGTCCAGACAGAAGGTGGAGGTACGAGATAGAGAAGTTTGCAGAAGTGACATGGCAGAAGTTAGTGTAGCCGTGCTACTTATAGAGAGGCTTGTGTTCAGTAGTGGATTCCGAATATCAGGTGATTGGACGAATTTTGAAAACAAGACAGACATTCCGTGCTGCCATCTGTGTGACAAAGGAAATTACACAGTTGTTAATAAACCTACTCTACTTCAACTGAAGATCCTACTATCGGAGAAAAGAAAGTTATTCGAAGATACGTATATTACGATCACTGTATGTGATCCTCTTCAGCAGTGATCGTAACAACTTTCTTTTATCCGATAGCGCGATTTTCAGTTTATCTTACCTATCCTTGTTAGAATATTCAACTCGCTTCTACTGTACTTACTTCGGCGGTAGCGGTTCTTGGGTTTTTGTGTGTTGACGTCGTGATGTCACAGGTGTAGAATCTAGTCGACCCACTTCCGCGGTGCTTCGTCTATCGTCTCCGTGGAAAGAAGAACCCATTTATATACGCTGTACATGTTGCACAGGTGCCAAATGTCTCCAGACGAGGCCAAGTTTCCATCTCTGTTTTCTTATTTTCTTCTTCTTTTTTTGCTTCAGGCTTTGACTTTGAATTTCATTTTGAAGGTGAATCGGTTGATGCTTCTTGTGTCAGTAACCTCAGGTTCATGTTACGGTCAACGCTGCCTCCTTTTCTTACAAAGGTTTACAAAGAAAGAACAAACCTACCCATTCACCGTTGACCTTTTGGTCCATAACTAGGTCGTATGCTAAGAAGGGGTAGTTAAACAAAGAAATTAATAAACAAGCTAAATAAACAGTCGATAGGCATTATAGCATGTTGCTTACGTGTTTATCTTAATTCTTTTCCCTTCTATTTCACCTTCCTCTCCCTCTTCCTTTCCCTCTTCCTTTCCCTCTTCCTTTTACTCTCCCTCTTCTTCTTCATCGTCAGCTTCCTCTTGCTCATCTTCCTTTTTAGGTTCCTCGACTTCCTTTTCATCTTCCTCCTCTTCTTTCTCCTTCTCCTTCTCCCCTTCCTCGTCTTGTTCTTCTTCCTCCTTATTCTTCTTTCTCCCACTTTCTCCTTCTCCTCTTTCTCCTTCTCTTATTCCTCCTCTTCCTCCTCTTCGCCCTTCCTTCTTCCTACCCTTCCTCCTAATCTTCATCTTCCTCTCCCTCTACTTCCTCCTCCTCCCTCTTCCTACTCCTTCTACCCCCTCTTCCTCCTCTTTTCTACTCCCTCCTCCTCCTTCCTCCTCCCTCTTTTTCATTCTTCCTCCCTCTTCATCTTCCTTCCTCCTTCCTCTTCCCTCCTCCTACTTTTTCTTCCTTTTCCCTCCTCCTTCTTCCGTCTTCCTTCTGCTTTTTCCGTCTTCCTTCTGCTTTTTCCTTCTCCATCTCCCTTCGCCATCTTCCTTCCCCCTCTTCCTCCTCTTTCCCCTCTCTCTTCCTTATCCTTCCTCCTACTCCTCCCTCCTCCTTTTTCCTCTTCCTGCTTCATCCTCCTCTTCTTTCTTCCCTCTCCTCCCTCACCCCCTCCCTCTTCCCCCTTCTCCACCTTCCCCTTCCTCCCTCTTTCCTTTCCTCTGTATTCCCCTTCCTCCATCTTCTCCCTGCTCCCTCTTTCCCGTTTCTCCTCAAGTGTATTCCCACTCTACCATCTCCCCCTTCCCCTCCACCCTATTCCCCCTTCTCCCTCCTCCCTTTATCCGTCTTCCCCCTCGTTCTTCTTCCCCCTCCAACCTCCTCCTCCTCCCCTTCTTCCCCTATCTATTCTCTTCCTTTTCCTCCCTCAATCCCATCCTCCTTCTTCCAACCTCCTCCCTCCCCTTTATTCCCTCTCCTCCTTCTTCCCCATCCTCCCTCTTCCCCTTCCTTCTCTTTCCTCTTCCCCTTCCTCCTCCCCCTCCTCCTTCCCCCTCCTCCTCCCTCTTACCTCCTTGGAAATGATGAAGATAGGTCAGGCATCTGACTGGGAGCTTGCAAGGAATTATCAGCAGAGGTCTGGGGGATAGGTGGGTGAGGTTATCCACATTGGTTTAGGAAAGGCGAATTAGTATTTATTTATCTATTTATTTATTTGTGTATATATATATGTTTATCTATTCATTTTAGTACTTGATTATATATCCGTGATATTGATATTGAAAATTCTCGCGTTATTTTCACCACATCAGTGAAATCGATGTGACTAATGTTTCCATTAATCATTATTATCATCTGTCACTGAGAGAAGGCGAGATCGAAGCCCAACGTAACAGAGACGATGATGAGTCATCTTTGTTTACGTCGGGAAGGTCGACGGGTTGGCAGAGGCTTTCCCGAGCCAAGAGGATTTTTTTTTTTTTTTTTTTTTTGAGGGGGGGCGGGGAGTTCAAGGATGAAGACGAGGGAAGGAGAGTCTGGTCATGTGCCCCAAGAGGAGTTTCTTGGTCACAGAATGAAATGGGAGACCTGGGATTTCGAGGGAAATTGGGGGGCAAAGGACTTGGACCAGGAAAGGATTGCCCAGGCTGGACAAGAACCTCTCTCCCTCCACTCCCTCCCTCCCACCACCACCTCACCCACTCGATCATCTCACCCTTCCAGGCAATGTGCATTCCTCCTCCTCCCCTCCTCCTCCTCCTCCTCCCCTCCTCCTCCCCTCCTCCTCCTCCTCCTCCTACTCCTCCTCCTCCTCCTCCTCCTCCTCCTCCTCTCCCTCCCCCTCCTCTCTTTCCTCCTCGTCCGATCATCTCACCCTTCCAGGCAATGTGCATTCCTCTTCCTCCTTCTCCTCCTCCTCTCCCTCCTCCTGCTCCTCCTTCTCCTCTTTCTCCTACTCCTCTCCTCTTACCCCACCCTTCTTCCTCCTCTTATCCCTCCCACTCCTCCCCTGTTGCCCCTCCCTTCCTCCTCCTCCTCCTGCTCTTGCCCCTCCCTTCCTCCTCCTGACTCTCTTCCTCCTCCTGACTCTCTTCCTCCTCCTGCTCCCCTTCCTCCTCCTCCTTCACTTCCTCCTCCTCCCCATTCTCCTTCTACTTCTCCTCCCCTCTTGGTCCTCCCTTCCTCCTCCTCCTCTTGCCCCTTCCTTTCTCCTCCTACCCCTCTTCCTCCTCCTGCCCCTCTTCCTCCTCCTGCCCCTCCTCCTCCTCCTGCCCATTCTCCTCCTCCTACTCCTCCTGCCCCTCCTCCTCCTCCTGCCCCTCTTCCTCCTCCTGCCCCTCCTCCTCCTCCTGCCCATTCTCCTCCTCCTACTCCTCCTCCCCTCTTGGCCCTCCCTTCCTCCTCCCCTCTTGCCCCTCCCTTCCTCTTCCTCCTCTCCTTTAATCCCTCCTCTTCTTTCGCCTTCTCCTGCCCCTCTTCTTCCTCTCCTCTCCTTTTTTCTATCTCTTCTCCCCGTTTCTCTCCCTCTTCTCTTCTCTTCTCTTTTCTTCTCTTTTCTTCCTTACCCACTTCTCTTCCTCTTCAACTTTTCCTCAACCCCTTCCTCCACCTCCTCCCTCCGCCTCCTTCCTCCACCTCTTTCCTTTTCCTACTTCCTCTTATATTTCCTCTTACTCCTTCATCTTCCTCTTCTTCTCTCTCCTCTTTCCTCTTCCTTTTTCCTCCTCCCTACCCCCTTCCTATTTCCTCTTCTTTTTCCTTCCCCCCTTCCTCCTTCTCCCTCCTCCCTCTTCTCCCTCATCCTTCCCTATTCCCCCTTCTCCCTCCTTTTCCTCCGTCTTCCTCTCTCTTCCTCCTCTTCATCCTCCCTATTTTCCTCCTCACATTTCTTCTCCTTCTCTTCCTCTTCCTGCTTTTCTTGCTTTTCTTCTTCTTGCCTCTCTTCCCTCTCCTCTTCCTTCTGTCTCATATTTTCCCTCCACCTCTCTACTCTTCTTCCTTCTCCTTCCTCCTCCTCCCCTCTTTATTCTCCTCCTCCCCTTCCTCCTTCTTCTCTTCCCCTCCTCCTCCTTCCCCTCTTCCTTCTACTCTTCCTCCTCTTCCTCCTTTTCCTCCTCCTCCTCCTCTCCCTCCTCTTCCATCTCCCTCCTCTTCCATCTCCCTTCCTCCCCTTCCTCCTCCCCTCCTCCCCTTCCTCATCCCTCCCCTCCTCCTTCTCCTCCTCTTCCTCTTCCTCCTTCTCTTCCTCCTCCCCTTCCTCATTTTCCTCCTTCCTCCTCTTCTTTCTTCTCTTCCTCCTCCTTTCTCTCCTCCTTCGCCTCCTTCTCTTCTCCCTCCTCCTCCTCTTCTCCCTCCTCCTCCTCTTCTCCCTCCTCCTCCTCTTCTCCCTCCTCCTCCTCTTCTCCCTCCTCCTCCTCTTCTCCCTCCTCCTCCGCCTCCTCTTCTTCCTCTTCTTCCTCTACCTC
>NC_134815.1:35076767-35079267 GCF_046742065.1 Oratosquilla oratoria | reverse complement strand
TTAACATAAACTAATATAAACGAACGTATGCTAAACCTAACATAACCTAACGTACACATGAATTATAATGTAACCCAACCTAACGTAACTTGACCTACTGGAACATAATGTGACCTAACCTAACTCAGCCTCACATAACCTGGTCTTTTGTAGCCTAATGTTAACCTAACTTAACCTGGCCAAGCCTAGTTTGATTCAGCCAGTCATTATTCAGATGATTCTTGTACCCCTCCTTGCATTTTTTCATTCTATTTATTAAGATTTTTATTTTATTATTATTATATACATATATATATATATATATATATATATATATATAATATATATATATATATATATATATATAATATATATATATATATATATATATATATATATATATATATATATAGAGAGAGAGAGAGAGGACAAGGCAGCAAGGGCGTTTGTCTTAGGCAACCCATTTGTCATTGTCATTATTATTATTATTATTATTATTATTATTATTATTATTATCATTATTATTACTATTATTATTACTATTATCATTATCATCGTTATTATCATTATTATCATCATCATATTATTATTGTTGTTATTCCGGACAAGAGCAGACTGATTTCATTCAGTATCGCTGTGCGTGCAGGAGTTCAACATATCGTTTGTCTTGTAGCCCTCCTTCCCTCTCATCTCAATAGAATTGCCTGACCTTGGCCAGAACAAAGTAGTTCAGGTGTGCCTCCGTGTTGAAGGGGTCAGGGGCAACTGGCTCGCGAAAAACTCGACGCGCAGCTTTTGTGCGCAGTTATGTCAGACTACTTGGTGACGTCACTCGGACCAGATATGTCCCACTGGTACCCTAAAGTTCCTCAAAGCCAAATAGAATTGGCATTAGCTAAATTAATTCCTTGAATGATCAAATTCGATACAGTGAATGCAAATAGATGTGCGTGTTTAAAGGTCAAGGTAGGATAATCGAGTTGAATTTAGTTCATTTAAACATAGGCTGGCACTTCAGAGAAAAGACTTACTTCTTTCCTTTGTTGAGGTGAACATAAAGACGAACATTTTGTATATTTAACGAAATAAGTAAGTACCTTGCAACTGGGAATATCAGCCATTCACCTTTCATTAAATTTCGCGATGGAGAAACGAAGAAATAGATCTACTCATATGTTTCTGGGCCTCTGTACCCAACTGTCCTCTGGTCTTAAAAGGTCCTTCCTGACTGGATGGGGACTCTGTGTAGAGCCCCCGATACAGTGAACACAGGGACGATACCACGCGAGAGGATGTAATTTTGATACAGTCAAATGACTCGCAGTCCAAGAAGGCTGCTACCTCGGAGGAATTCCACGCGCACCTCCGCTATCTTCTATGAGTCTTTGTACTGATTCAGTTTCGAAGACAATTTCCTCGACAGTTTCTGTCATGATGTCTTGGTATCTGTTAGCAAAGACGGAGAAGACTGTCGTAAGTTTTTTGTTTTTTCAAGAATAAATAGAAGTCCTTTGTTTTTGTTACAAAGACAATCAATGTTGGACTTCTTTCCAGTACGTGGGAATTTATTCTTAGTATAAACACATTTTAACATATTGATAAAAGATTTCTTTCACCAACTTTATATGCGACATATACACCCTCTGCTTTTGGTCTTCCATGTCATGCACCTTGTCACGTGCGCTTTATGACGTTCACTTTATCACGTGCACTCTTCGTAACGCGCAGTCATGACTTCCGGCCAGCATAACACATCTGAGACCTCAGCATCTCACCCAACCGAAGTCATGCACTTGTAATGATGACATATAATATTCCTTGTTTGTTGTACATACATATTTGTAATATTGTTTATTTATTATTATATATTTGATGTATTATTGTGAAAACCAAGTGTTCATGAAGCGTGTATGTTTTTCCCGCCAAGTCTGAGCTTGTTGGCGTGGCTTGGCGTCGGAGTCAGTCTTGATTCTGCTTACGAAGCGACTGCACGATTGTTTCTGTAGTGCTTTCTCACATTGTAACTAATACAGTATTTTGCATTGTTGATATGGTTTCATTGGCCACCCCGTACACACTCACATACTGACATTCATTGCATGATGCGAAACGTACAATAGAGTGACTTAACTAATGCATGATGAACACATGCTTGGCCAACCACGTACAATTGACTCCGAATTGAGGACATTAAAACCTACACCTTTCATTGCATTGATGCATTTTAATTCAAAATAATATTAACGAATTCAGTATAGAATCACATAGGTCACTGATATATACTGTATATATATACATACCAGTGTGTGTGTGTGTGTGGTGGTTCGTGTACCATTGACATTGCCTTGACCTTTTACGAACTTGTGGCCTAAATTGGCTCACAGACGCATACCCGATCTAACTTAACTTACACACATTTAACAATAGTATGAGTTGAATATATTTATCATATTTAATATCATGATTTCAACATATTTTTATTAGATTTTTGTATTGAAAATATTCTATAAATCTAAATCGA
>NC_134815.1:35059267-35069267 GCF_046742065.1 Oratosquilla oratoria | reverse complement strand
CTTGAATCAATAACAGAAAACAGCGGGTCACCATATAATGGAGTAAAATCCAGGTGGGGCAGTGTTACTAGTGGGGTTCCCCAGGGCTCGTTTTTTGGGTCCCTTGTTGTTCATTATGTATATAAACGACTTAGACGATGGGATAAATAGTGATGCTAAGTTCGCGGATGACACTGAAATAGGACGCCTAATTAGGTCAGGAGACGACGCAGAGATTCTGCAGGATAATCTTAACAAATTGTTCACATGGTCGGTGAAATGGTAAATGACCTTCAATACCTCTAAGTGAAGCGTGTTAAACGTAGGGCTACACAACCCCGAAAATAGATACAGCTTATATAACACCCTTTTAGAGAAAACTGAGTGCGAGAGAGATTTGGGAGTTCTAGTGAGTCCGGACCTTAAAACCAGGAAACAGGGCATTAGCGCCATGAATAAAGCTAATAGAGCATTAGGTTTTATTGCTAGGACAGTAACGAATAGAAGTGCAGAGGTAATTATCAAATTTTATCTAGCGATAGACCCATCCTTGACTATGCGACACAGTTTTGGTCTCCGTCCTATAGAATGGACATCAATTCACTAGAATCAGTACAGAGAAGAATGACCAAAATGATACATGGAGGCTTAGGCACCTTAACCACTCTCTGGAAAGACGCAGAGTGCGGGGTGATCTAATAGAGGTGTTCAAGTGGATGCAAACAAGGTCATTATATTAAAACAACAAGGCAGGACTCGCAGTAATGGATTTAAACTGGACAAATTTAGATTTAAGAAGGAAATAGGCAAGAATTGGTTTACTATTAGGGTGGTCAACAAATGGAATAGACTTAGTAAGCATGTAGTGAGCGCTGAAACTATCAGTTGTTTTAAGAAACGGTTAGACAACTTTATGGGTGGGGATGACAGGTGGTGATGGATATGGAGCTGCCCTGTGTAGGCCTTATGTTCTCTTGCAGTCTCCTTCATTCTTATGTTCGTATGTTCTTAATACAATTTTTGTAAGTAGACTTTAGAGATTTAAAAATCGCTAAATTAAAAACATCTGGCATCGTTATAAATATTAACACGTATTTTATCAGCTTTTTACAGTTTGTATTAAGGTTTGTTTTGTCTAATAAGAGGTTGTTGTCCATCAACAACATATAAAAGTATTATTTAATTTTTTTGTTTTATGCATTTATGTTTTGTTTTAGTGATTATATACTACTGGTTTATAGAATAAAACCACTAATTAATTAATGCTTAACGATGCTGGTTTAAAAATATCTTTAAACAAGAATGTTTTTTATGGAAACAAGTACATAATAAAAAGTAGATACATAATAGTTAAAAATTAGCCCAATCTGGCGTGAATAAGTCTACTTAGATTATAAAGCAAGTAAAAATCATAGCTCAATTACTTTATATCAAAACTTATGTAACGTAATTATATAAAGTGGAATCGGCATCGGCAAAAACAAATGGAATCGGTACACCCGTAATATATATATATATATATATATATATATATATATATATATATATATATAAATGTATATATATATATGTGTATGTATATGTATGTATATGTATGTATATGTATGTATATGTATGTATATGTATGTATATGTATGTATATGTATGTATATGTATGTATATGTATGTATATGTATGTATATGTATGTATATGTATGTATATGTATATGTATGTATATGTATGTATATGTATGTATATGTATGTATATGTATGTATATGTATGTATATGTATATGTATATGTATGTATATGTATATGTATATATATGTATATGTATATATATGTATATGTATGTATATGTATATGTATGTATATGTATGTATATGTATATGTATATGTATGTATGTATATGTATGTATGTATGTATGTATATGTATATGTATATGTATGTATATGTATATGTATGTATATGTATATGTATGTATATGTATATGTATGTATATGTATATGTATGTATATGTATATGTATGTATATGTATATGTATGTATGTATATGTATGTATATGTATATGTATGTATATGTATATGTATGTATATGTATATGTATGTATATGTATATGTATGTATATGTATATGTATGTATATGTATATGTATGTATATGTATATGTATATATGTATATGTATGTATATGTATGTGTATGTATATGTATGTGTATGTATATGTATGTGTATGTATATGTATGTGTATGTATATGTATGTGTATGTATATGTATATGTATGTGTATGTATATGTATGTGTATGTATGTGTATGTGTATGTATGTGTATGTGTATATATGTGTGTATGTATATGTATGTGTGTATGTGTATGTATGTGTATGTATGTATGTGTGTATGTATGTATGTATGTGTATGTATGTATGTGTATGTATGTATGTGTATGTATGTATGTGTATGTATGTATGTGTATGTATGTATGTGTATGTATGTGTATGTATGTGTGTGTATGTATGTGTGTGTATGTATGTGTGTGTATGTATGTGTGTGTATGTATGTGTGTGTATGTATGTGTGTGTATGTATGTGTGTGTATGTATGTGTGTGTATGTATGTGTGTGTATGTATGTGTGTGTATGTATGTGTGTGTATGTATGTGTGTGTATGTATGTGTGTGTATGTATGTGTGTGTATGTATGTGTATGTATGTATGTGTATGTATGTATGTGTATGTATGTATGTGTATGTATGTATGTGTATGTATGTATGTGTATGTATGTATGTGTATGTATGTATGTGTATGTATGTATGTGTATGTATGTATGTGTATGTATGTATGTGTGTGATGTAGTGTAGTGTGTAGGTATGTATGTGGTATGTATGTATGTGTGTAGTATATGTGTATGTTGTATGAGTGTATATATTTATGATGTATATAAAGTATGTGGTATATTTATATGTGTAATTATATTATGTATGTTGTATATTATATGTGTATATTATTTCTGTGAAGTATATATGTGTAATTCTATGTTATATGTGTATGTGTATTGTATATATGGTATATCTGGCTATGTATAGCTGGTCTATGTTTATCATGTATGATAATGTATCATGTATGGTATAAATTATATGTATGTAGATGGATATATATGTATATAGTGTACTATATATAGCTATACTCGATGTATATATATGTTGTAAGGTATATATATGTATGACAATGTATATATATGTGATAGGTATGTTGCGTAGAATATGGTGGTGTGTTGGATTATATGTATATGTATGTTATATATGTATATGTAATGTATAGTATGTATATGTATGTATATATGTTTTCTGTGATGTATATATGGTTAGATGTATGTTGATATTTAGTATATGTATGGTATGTATGTATATATCTGTATGTATGTATATATATGTATGTTGTATGTATACTATGTATGCTATGTAGTATGTTGACTGTATGTATTTTATGTATGTATATATATGTATGTATATATATGTATGTATATATATGTATGTATATATACTGTATGTTAAATATATGTATGGTATATATATGTATGTGATATATATGTAGTGTTATATATATATATGTATATATATATGTAAATCTATGTGTATATATGTATATGTATCTATATGTATATGTTATGTGTATATAATGGTATATGTAGTATATGTAATATGTATTGTATATATGTAATATGTATATATGTTTATGTATATCTGTTTTTGCATATAGATGTATATGTAATATATGGTATATGTATATAGTATGTATATATGTATATATGTATATATATGTTATTATATATGATATAGTCTATATTTATGTTTATATGTATTATATGTACGGAGTTATATGTATATATTATGTATATATGTATATATCATGTATATATGTATTCTATAATGTGATATGTATATGGCTAGATATATCGTATATATATTGTACTATAATGGTTATTATAGTTTATGAATCTCATAGTAGGTATATGTATGTATATATATGGTATGTATATATATGTATGTATATATATGTATGTATATATTTGTATTTATATATATGGATGTATATATAAGCTTTGTATATATATTTATGTGCTATATGTATGTCTATATTGTATGTAGTTATTATATGTATGTATATATATGTATGTATATTATATGTATGTATATATATGATGGTATATTATATGTATGTATAGGGTAGTATATATGGTATGTATATATTATATGTATATATGTATGTATATATATTGTATGCGACTTATATATGTATGTATAATATGTATGTATGTATACTAGAAGTATGGTAAATATATTTTTATGTATTATATATGTAAGTATATTTATGTATGTATATATATGTACATGTACTATATATGTATGTATGTATATGGTATGTGAATGTATGCTATATATATGTATATAGTATATCTATGTATCATATATGCTTTTATATATGTATATGTATGTATATATAATGTACTAGTTTATATATGTATATATATATAAGTATATATGTAGTATGTATATATGTATATGTGTATATATGGATATGTAAATATGTATATGGATATATATATGTAAGTATATATGTATATGATATATATTAGGTATCATGTATATATATATGTATATGTATATAGTTATATATATATCTATAAATATATAGTGTTATATATATATGATATAATATATATATATAATCTGCGCTATGCTGTGTGTGGATAGGGTAGCTGTTTTGTGTAGGACGTTGTTAAGTTGTGATTCACCACGGTCTTGGGTCACGCGTTGGACTCGTGATCGACAACTATTCCCCTATTGATCGAGAGCTCAGAGCTCATTTATAGCTCGATCTAAGCGTAATTTTTACATTACACACACACACACACACACACACACACACACACACACACACACACACACACAAATACACCCAGCTTCTTGCCCAACAGAGTTGGAGTGCCGGCTCGTAGTACATCCACGCTGTTTTTATTTTTTTTGTTTTTTTTTGTTTGCAATACACTTTGGGCGGAACTTACAATAAATCGGATTCGCTCTGAATTAGCGGTCCCGTGTACGGTACCACTCTGCTACCGTTCGTAGCCGGTGCTATTAGTATGTTGTGTGTGTGTGTGTGTGTGTGTGTGTGTGTGTGTGTGTGTTCGCACGCGCGCGTGTGTACTAATTTTTGCTCTCTCCTACAAGGATTGTTATCACTATTCCCATGGACCCATAGCTCTTGAAGGAAGGAGTGGGCGCGCGCGCGTACACACAGGTACACACACACACACATACACACACACACACACACACACACACACACACACACACACACACACACACACACATACACACACACATACACACACACACAAGTGTAATGTTATGCCATTACGCCCGTAGGCAAATTTTTTGTCAGTGCCAAGTTCGTGCCCTTGTGGCGAGCGGAGTTGACGGTAAGAAGGGCTCTAATTCCTTTGGTAATGTCAGACGCTTGCAAGAAGCCCACGAAGGCTTCTTGTGGAGGGCAATGCCCATCTCCTCACACACACACACAAACACACACACACACGCACACACACACACACACACACACACACACACACACACACACACGGGGAACTCCCGGCCCTCTGGGTGTTCTTGTTCTTCATTTTTGTTTTTGTTCACCTTCTTTGTCTTTCTTGTTCATCTTTTTCTTTTACTTTTTCTTCTTTTCCATTTTCTTTTTTCACCTTTTTTGTTCTTCATATTTTTCTTATTATTATTGTTATTCCTTTTCTTCCTCCTCTTCTTCCTCTTCTCTACTTTTACATTTTTCATTCGCCTGTTCTTCTTCCTTCTCTTCCTCTTCTTCGCCTTCTTCTTCTACTTCTATTTCTTCTTTCTCCTTTTTTCTTCTTCTTCTTCTTCTTTTCTTCACCTTTTTTTTCTTTTTCCTTCTTTTTCGCATTCTTCTTCTTCGAAGAACTCTTCTTCTTTTCTTTCTTTTGCCACGTTGCCTCGGACCCGAGCAGTGTGACGGGAGAGAGGGATAGCCCCTTCATCCATGAGGTGCTGACGACGAGTGGTTTGATTTGGCCACCCCCCCCCCTTATATGGGGGAAGGAACCAGTAATGTGCATATATTTTATTAATGAATTATTATTATTTTTTTTTTAATACTTATTTTTGGAGAACCCTATCATAAAAGGGAGAGGGCCGGTTTGGTATGTGTGTACAGTATGTATGTATATATGTAGTGAACTGCATGTAGGCTATTTCCTCCATTGACGGAGCTTATCGGCCAACCCGTACTCGTGTTTTCTTTTGGTCCTTTGAACTTTGGTGTCCGTTTTTGGTTTTAGGTTGGGTTCATCTAACGGTTTATTATTATTACGCTATTTGTATACACTTTAAACCATACTTCCATGTTTAGTAAAGTGTATTAATCATAAACCCTCTCATATACAACACTCTCCCCCAACCCCATCTCCACGCAACCTTACCAACACTTACACCCCCCATATCCCCCTCATCATTCTACTTCTATAACCTAACCCCCCCCCCCCCCCACCCCCCCCCCCCCCCCCCCCCCCCCCCCCCCCCCCCACCCCCCCCCCCACCCCCCCCCCCCCCCCCCCCCCCCCCCCCCCCCCCCCCCCCCCCCCCCCCCCCCCCCCCCCCCCCCCCCCCCCCCCCCCTACCCCCCCCCCCCCCCCCCCCCCGCCCCCCCCCCCCCCCCCCCCCCCCCCCCGCCCCCCCACCCCGCCCACCCCCCCCCCCCCCCCCCCCCCCCCCCCCGAAAAAGATGCTGGACGTAGGGTGTGCACCAGTACAAAAAAGAAAGAAAAAAAAAAAAGATGTCGTATTGTAAAATATGCTTAATTTTCACGCGGCGACTGGTTCGGTAGACGAGGCCCGAGCAGAAATTGACTTTTGGCAAAAATATAATAATGATAATATTTTAGTAAGTTTTCGGACAGTTTAAGTTTCGGTCATTTACTTCTCTCAGGATTCTCTCTAACATGAAAATGACTCATATCCGGAAGGAAAGAAAAAAATATAATAATAATCCATTCCAGATACCAGAAACACATTTCGAAAATTAACAACTAAATGTCCGATTTTTTTATTTCCCGGAAAATTATTTCCGTATTTTAGTTGTTCGTAGTAAGAGAATCATCTGTATTTATTTGTAAATAGCCTCCCTGATGCCAGATCGCCCAAATGATCCCAGGACTGTGTCTGTGTATATTTATATATTTGTGTGTGTGAATGTATCTGTGTGTATGTGCGTGTGTGAACACACACACACACACACACACACTTTCAACGAACGGACGGCTTGACGAACGCTCTGAAGAAAAGTGCAGATTGAGGATACCAACGCAAAGAGAAGTGCCTTTTTGTATTTGCTGGGGGGGGGAATTGCTCGTGAGGTAGTGGGAAAGTAAGGAAAGAGGAGAGGGGGAGGGATTACTGGGGAAATGGAAGATAATGAGGATGTGGAGGACTTGGCCCAGGCAGACGGGCGGAAGATCAACATGAAACGACCACCGGATGACGAAATGGCAAATAAAAATGTAAAGATTAGAAGTATAGAGAGGAGAAATACAGTAGAAAGTGACGAGAATATGTTCCAGGGATTTAAAGAGGGTGGGGGGGACACAACCCCCCCCAGACTGATAAGACTAGAGGAGAGAGTTGATAAGGTGATCGAGGACTTGGAACGTAAGTTAGGTAATGTAGGCTCCATTCTACAAAGAATTGAAAGATTGGAACAACTAGAGAAGGCTAACAGAAACTTAACTGAAGAAGTAGAGGACCTAAAAAGACAGTTAGGAAATGTAAAGGAGGAGAATGAGAAATTGAAGAAGAATAGTAATGAAAACAGTGAGAAAATAGCTACAGAAGCTAAAAATTGGAGAATAACTCAAGAAGGGAATAAGGTTTCATTCACTGACATAGTCAAACAGCAATTGAAAGAACATAATGAAGACTCAGTTATTAAAGTGATGAGACAGAAGGAGAATATAGTAAGAGAATTAGCTGACAAAAAGAAATGTATAATTATATTAGGAATGGAAGAGAAACATAACCCAGATAGAACCGCAAGAATCAAGGAGGAAAATGAAAGGGTAAGCAGTTTATTAAAATTAGTCCAGGAAGATGAACCAGAAATTATAAAGGAAATTGAGGAAAAATTCAGACTCGGAAAATATAGTACAGATAAGACCAGACCAATTAAGATTAAATTCAGGTCACAAACAACGGCAGAGAAAATTCTATCCAAGACAGGGAAACTAGCAACAAATGATCAATATAAAAAGGTATGGATAAAAAGAGAAATGAATAAGGAGGAAAGAGAGGCAGAAAAGCAGAAAAGAATTGAAGCTAAGGCAAAAAACGAGGAAAGAACGGAGTCAGAGAAAGAGAGATTCTATTGGAGAGTAGTGAACATGAAAATAAAGAAGTTCGACATACTAAAGAAAAACATAAGGGAAACAGAGAACACAATGGAAGTGGCAGAAAACTAAGAGTGTCTTACACAAATATAGATGGATTGATAACAGGATTGAATGAACTGAATGATTATTTGAAAGAAAAAGAACCGGACATAATGGGAATTGTAGAAACAAAATTAAAAGGCCCACTACCACCCAACAGTGTAGGACATGATACATACAATTATTGGATTAGAAACAGAGAGAAAAAACAAGGGGGTGGAGTTATGTTCCTGACAAAGAAGGATATAAACGTGAAAGGTGTCATATATGGAAAGAATACAGTAGAGATGATTATGATAGAAGTGGAAGACCGAGATAAGAAGAGCAGAAAATTTGTGATCAACTATGTGCCTCCGAAAACAGCCTCATGGGAGGAGAATGAACATAAAAGTATGTTAGAGGACACAAAGATAGCATTAACTAAGATAATGGAAGACGGAGGAAGAATAGTTATGATGGGCGACTTTAATTGCAAAGAAATCTGCTGGGAAGAAATGACAGTAAAGAGTGGTGATGACTCATGGGGAAATGCTCTACTTGAGATGATTACTGACCATTCAATGACACAATGGATACAAGAGAACACTAGGTATAGAAATGAAGAAGAACCATCGAGGCTAGACTTAATAATTACATCTGAACCTAGAATAGTGGACAAGATTGAATATAAAACACCAATAGGTAAAAGTGACCACATATTGATTGAACTGGAACTTAATGAAGAAAAATATATGAAAAGAAATGAACAATATAGAAAAGGAAGAATGATGTATGAAAAAACAAACTTTGATAAAATAAGAGAATTCTTCCAACAAGAAAACTGGGAAGAAATATACAAAGAAGAAACATCAGTGGAAGAGAAATGGAATATTTTGACAAAAATTTACAAAGAAGGAGTGGAAAAGTATGTCCCAAGACAAAAACAAGAAAAAGAATATGTAAAATGCTGGTACAACAAAAGTTGTAGGGAGTTAAAAGACAAAAGAGACAAAGCCTGGACCGGATGGAAAAAAGACAGAAGACCTGAAAAATGGAAAATATATACTGGTTATAGAAATGAATATGTACAAAAGTGCAGAGAGGAAAAAAGAAAATATGAAAAAGATGTTATAGAAAAGTGTAAAGATCAACCAAAACTATTCTACAGATTTGTAAACAATAAACTGAAAAACAAACAAGACTTGGAGAAATTAAGACAAGGGGGAGTTGAATACACTGAGGAAATGGAAATGGCAGAAATTATGAACAAACATTTTAAATCAGTGTTTACAAGGGAAAATATACAACCTGAAGAGATTGAGTGGAAGGAAAAAGTCCCCCCTATGGAAGAAATAGAAGTAACGAAGAATGAAATATTGACACACTTGGGTAATTTTGATGTCAGAAAATCGCATGGGCCAGATGAAATAGCAAACTGGATTCTGAAAGAATGTAGGAATGAACTGGCAGACAAAATACATAGCATAATAAGCAGTTCCTTAAAAGAAGGAAAAGTTCCAGAAGATTGGAAAAAAGCAAATATAGTACCTATATAT
>NC_134815.1:34961767-35054267 GCF_046742065.1 Oratosquilla oratoria | reverse complement strand
TACTGGGTTTCGAGTTCTTGGCAGTACCACATTTCAATTTCTGCATGTTGCCCTTGATGAATTAGAATTAAAGTGCATTGTGGTTGTTAATAAATAAATATATATATATATATATATATATATATATATATATATATATATATATATATATATATATATATATATATTCGAGAATAGCTGGAGTCAGGATCCATAGTTTAGTAGAAAGTAAACGCTGGACTCGTAGAAAAGAATTTATTCCTACGTTTCGAACCCCGTCCAGGGTTCATCTTCAGGGATATATATGCTAGCACCTCATCAGTCTGGTCAAGCTGATTCCACTGATTTCAGACCTCATTCACAACCAGAGCCATTTCTAAACACCAACGACAACTTTACATGCAGCATTTCCCACATTACATAAGACGGTGTGTCCCCAGACACACCAAAACTACAAGACAAGACTCTATTTCCCACTTCATGATTTCTCAACATATATGTGGCTCTTCTTCATTTTCTTCCCAAATCCCACTCCGCCAAAATGGCAGATAATAATAAGATGTTGGTGAAGAGAAACCCTTTGCTTTATTACGAAAATGACAATCATGATTATCTTGTATTTCTTCTGCTAGGACAGAGTAATGGATTTTTCTTGTTATAATCAGATTCCTCACATGATATAGAAATGTATAATTTGTAATAATGATAATAATAATAATAATAATAAAATCTTGTCATGGCTCCCTTGGGGGCCCCCATGGCTCCCAGGTTGAAAACCACTGGACCAACCACTTCGCTACCTTATGGCGTACCATACAGATGAATGAAATCACTTTGCCGCAGCCGAAATAGGAGGAAAAGTGCCACCCGGGATGGAAGAAGGGCTCTGCGGGGTGGGTGTCAGTCTAGATTAATTCGGGCGCTAATAAGGATTGGCGAGGTACCACAGAGATGAATAAAATAGCCCAGCGGTAGCCTGAAAAAGGGGGAATTGTTATGAGGTTATCACACGTGGCTTCCACAGCTTCCCCAGCACCGACCGTTGAGAGTTCGTTTCAATGAAAACGACTTTGGTTACAATAATTTACTTTATTAAATCTCCAAATATCAAATTATCGTTCCGTCATATATGTAGCAAAGCTGAAATTATGAACTAAGAGACTGTACGAATGTTAGACATACTGTTGAAATGTTCTTAGATATTTCTAGATTTCTTTAAGCGAAGTCATATTTCAGTTATTCAAATGGAGGTTGTAGGTAGGGTGTGGGAGGAAAGATAGCCCAATGTGATAACCCCTTTACATGAAGTGGAAGAGGGTTGTCGACGAAGACTTGTAGTTTTCGATTGGTGAGGGGAGGTGGGTACGGATATGATTATAAATAGGGTATGATGAACAAATGAACCAAATGAACAAAGGGGATGATAACAAATGAACAAATAAACCAAATGAACAAAGACTACCCGGTGTGGAAACGTTATTGAGAAAATGTTTGGCTCGTTTTATGTTATTCTTGATAAGAAAAAGAATATATAATAATGATGATGATGATGATAATAATAGTAGTATTAGTTATGATAATAATAATAATGTGGATAGGAGGTAAAGGGAACACGGGCTGAGGGAAATACTTTTATTTCTGACTAGTTTCGCTTGCGTGGCTTCTTCAGAGGAATAGTCACTATTCCTCTGAAGAAGCCACTCAGCCACTCATTCGTCACAATGTTCACACAAATAATAATATTAATAGTAATAATAATAATATTAGTAGTAATAATAATAATAATGATGATAATGATAACAATGATAATAAATAGATCAGCGAATGAATTCAAATAAGGACAAGGTCGTCGAGGTTAATGACGTTAATGACGAACGGAGTAATAATTTGAAACTAGTTTTGATGGCGGAAGGATTTAGAAAAAAAAAAAAAGTGATGGTTAAGGGTACTTGCCGCCCGTGTGCGAGTGTGGAGGTCACCTTCATTCAGGCCCCCTTCAACTTGAACTCAAGTCAACCCTGCACACACACACACACACACACACACACACACACACACACACACACACACACACACACACACACACACACACACACACACACACACACACACACACACACACACACACACTTCAACGAATGGATGGCTTAGAAGACGTTCTGAAGAAAAGTGAAGTCTGTGGATCCCAACGCAAAGAGAAGTGCCTAGTGTTTTTGCAGGGTGGGGGGGAAATTGCTCGTGGAGTAGTGGGAACGTAGGGAAAGAGGAAAAGGGGAGGGATTACTGAGGGAAATGGAAGGAAATGAGGAGGGAGTAGACTTTGACCAGCCAGACAAGCGGAAGGTAAACAAAAGACTTAGCGAGGATCAAATGTCTAATAAAAATGTAAAGATTAGAAGTATAGAGAGGAGCAATACAGAAGAAAGTGACGAGAATATGTTCCAGGGATTTAAAGAGGGTGGGGGGGACACAACCCCCCCCCCCGACTGATAAGACTAGAGGAGAGAGTTGATAAGGTGATCGAGGACTTGGAGCGTAAGTTAGGTAACGTAGACTCCATTTTTCAAAGAATTGAAAGGTTGGAACAACTAGAGAAGGCTAACAGAAACTTAACTGAAGAAATAGAGGACCTAAAAAGACAGTTAGGAAATGTAAAGGAGGAGAATGAGAAATTGAAGAAGAATAGTAATGAAAACAGAGAGAAACTAGCTACAGAAGCTAAAAATTGGAGAATAACTCAAGAAGGGAATAAGGTTTCATTCACTGACATAGTCAAACAGCAATTGAAAGAACATAATGAAGACTCAGTTATTAAAGTGATGAGACAGAAGGAGAATATAGTAAGAGAATTAGCTGACAAAAAGAAATGTATAATTATATTAGGAATGGAAGAGAAACATAACCCAGATAGAACTGCAAGAATCAAGGAGGAAAATGAAAGAGTAAACAGTTTATTAAAATTAGTCCAGGAAGATGAACCAGAAATTATAAAGGAAATTGAGGAAAAATTCAGACTCGGAAAATATAGTACAGATAAGACCAGACCAATTAAGATTAAATTCAGGTCACAAACAACAGCAGAGAAAATTCTATCCAAGACAGGGAAACTAGCAACAAATGATCAATATAAAAAGGTATGGATAAAAAGAGAAATGAATAAGGAGGAAAGAGAGGCAGAAAAGCAGAAAAGAATTGAAGCTAAGGCAAAAAACGAGGAAAGAACGGAGTCAGAGAAAGAGAGATTCTATTGGAGAGTAGTGAACATGAAAATAAAGCAGTTCGACATACTAAAGAAAAACTTAAGGGAAACAGAGAATACAATGGAAGTGGCAGAAAACTAAGAGTGTCTTACACAAATATAGATGGATTGATAACAGGATTGAATGAACTGAATGATTATTTGAAAGAAAAAGAACCGGACATAATGGGAATTGTAGAAACAAAATTAAAAGGCCCACTACCACCCAACAGTGTAGGACATGATACATACAATTATTGGATTAGAAACAGAGAGAAAAAACAAGGGGGTGGAGTTATGTTCCTGACTAAGAAGGATATAAACGTGAAAGGTGTCATATATGGAAAGAATACAGTAGAGATGATTATGATAGAAGTGGAAGACCGAGATAAGAAGAGCAGAAAATTTGTGATCAATTATGTGCCTCCGAAAACAGCCTCATGGGAGGAGAGTGAACATAAAAGTATGTTAGAGGACACAAAGATAGCATTAACTAAAATAATGGAAGACGGAGGAAGAATAGTTATGATGGGCGACTTTAATTGCAAAGAAATCTGCTGGGAAGAAATGACAGTAAAGAGTGGTGATGACTCATGGGGAAATGCTCTACTTGAGATGATTACTGACCATTCAATGACACAATGGATACAAGAGAACACTAGGTATAGAAATGAAGAAGAACCATCGAGGCTAGACTTAATAATTACATCTGAACCTAGAATAGTGGACAAGATTGAATATAAAACACCAATAGGTAAAAGTGACCACATATTGATTGAACTGGAACTTAATGAAGAAAAATATATGAAAAGAAATGAACAATATAGAAAAGGAAGAATGATGTATGAAAAAACAAACTTTGATAAAATAAGAGAATTCTTCCAACAAGAAAACTGGGAAGAAATATACAAAGAAGAAACAACAGTGGAAGAGAAATGGAATATTTTGACAAAAATTTACAAAAAAGGAGTGGAAAAGTATGTCCCAAGACAAAAACAAGAAAAAGAATATGTAAAATGCTGGTACAACAAAAGTTGTAGGGAGTTAAAGGACAAAAGAGACAAAGCCTGGAACAGATGGAAAAAAGACAGAAGACCTGAAAAATGGAAAATATATACTGGTTATAGAAATGAATATGTACAAAAGTGCAGAGAGGAAAAAAGAAAATATGAAAAAGATGTTATAGAAAAGTGTAAAGATCAACCAAAACTATTCTACAGATTTGTAAACAATAAACTGAAAAACAAACAAGACTTAGAGAAATTAAGACAAGGAGGAGTTGAATACACTGAGGAAATGGAAATGGCAGAAATTATGAACAAACATTTTAAATCAGTGTTTACAAGGGAAAATATACAACCTGAAGAGATTGAGTGGAAGGAAAAAGTCCCCCCTATGGAAGAAATAGAAGTAACAAAGAATGAAATATTGACACACTTGGGTAATTTTGATGTCAGAAAATCGCATGGGCCAGATGAAATAGCAAACTGGATTCTGAAAGAATGCAGGAATGAACTGGCAGACAAAATACATAGCATAATAAGCAGTTCCTTAAAAGAAGGAAAAGTTCCAGAAGATTGGAAAAAAGCAAATATAGTACCTATATATAAAGGAGGAAATAAAGAAGAACCTACCAACTATAGACCAGTCTCTCTAACAAGTACAATAGCAAAAATATGTGAAAGAATTATCAAAAGTAGATGGGTAAAATACTTGGAAAAAAACAACGTACTAAATCCAAGGCAATTTGGATTCAGACAAGGACGATCATGCGTCACCAATTTAATATGTTTCTATTCAAGGCTAATAGATATAATACAAGAAAGAGATGGATGGGCTGATTGTGCATTTCTAGACCTAAAAAAAGCTTTTGACAAAGTACCACATAAGAAGTTGCTTAAGAAATTAGAATATGAAGGAGGAATACAAGGTAAATTGCTAAATTGGATGGAAGACTTTTTGCAAGAAAGAAAAATGAGAGTAGTGATAAGAGATCAGCACTCAAAATGGAATGAAGTAATAAGCGGTGTCCCGCAGGGAACAGTTCTGGCCCCAATAATGTTTGCTATATATATTAATGATATGGATGAAGGAATTGAAAGCTATATGAGCTTCTTTGCAGATGATGCAAAATTACTGAAAAGAGTGAAAACTGAAGAAGATTGTGAATCACTACAGAGAGATCTAAATAAAGTACAAGAATGGAGTAGGAAGTGGGAGATGGAGTTCAATACAAAAAAGTGTAGTATAATGGAATTTGGAAAAAGCAAAAACAGAATAACAGGATCATATAATTTGGGAAAAGAAGGAATAAAAAAAGTAGAAAATGAGAAGGACCTGGGAGTCATTGTTATGAATAATATGTCACCTGAGAAACATATAAATAAGATTTTTGGAGAAACTTATAATTTAATAAGAACAATCAAAGTGGCATTTACATACCTGGATGAAGAAATGGTGAGGAAAATCCTAATCACCCTGATAAGACCAAGATTGGAATATGCAGCAACGATATGGTCACCAAGTACAAAAAAATGTATAAAAAAACTTGAAAGAATACAAAGAGCAATTACAAAACTGGCACCAACACTCTCAAAACTATCATATGAAGAGAGACTACAAAAACTTAAACTACAGACACTAGAGCAAAGAAGAGAGAGAGGAGATTTGATAGCTATTTACAGAATCATGAAAGGCATAGAAATTACTGATAGAGAGAATCTGATAAAATGGGATGACAGAAATACAAGAGGACACGGAAAGAAAATAAAAAAAGACAGCTATAGAAGAGATTTTAAAAAGAACAGCTTTCCTCACAGAGCAATAGACAGTTGGAACAAGTTAGATGAGAAAGTGGTGTGTGCAAAAACAATACATGAATTTAAAAATAGTTTAGATAAAATGAGATATGAAGACGGGACCCCACGAGCATAGCTCCCCTTCCCGTAAAATACAACTAGGTAAATACAACTAGGTAAATACACACACACTCAAAAAGGATAATTATAGAAAATATTTGAAAAAGAATAGCTTCCCACACAGAGTGGTGGATATCTGGAATAAATTAGATAAGGCAACAGTGTGTGCAAAAACTATACAAGAATTTAAGAACAAACTTGATGATGAAAGATACAAACACGGGTCAGTACGAGCAAAGCTCCCTTCCCGTATAACACAATTAGGTGATTACACACACACACACACACACACCTCGTGGCGCAGTGGTTAGAATTGTCGACTGCCACTATGGAGGTCCAGGTTCGAATCCCGCCCTGTGGATGGGGAGTTGCGGGTGTGTGTGCGTGTAAGGTCACAGCATTACCCATCAGGGTAAAAAATACTTTTTTTTTTCCAGAGCCATTTTTCTTTTTTTTTTTTTCACCAGAGCCATTTTTTTTTAATTACAAGAGCCATTTTTGATACTTCCAGAGCCATGTTTTTGCAGGTTCGATTTCCTTCAAACTATTGGAAGGCTAACTCATTACTCATGTCGGAGCGAGTTTGCATATGTACAGTGTACGTATGCATGCGGTGATGTGGTATTGGGTATGGTGCATTGTACATGTAGTCAGCGCGTTGATTGGGCAGCTAGTTGCATGCAACCAATGAACTTCCCTGCATACGGGTACCATGCAATTCGCAACTAGCGACATTATGTAGCACGATAGTCGTGTAGAGTCTAGTCAATATGTACTACTATACGCGCGCATGCAGCTGATACGAAGCTAGGCTAGGTAAGCCATTGAACTCTAGCAGCTATACCGCGTACACATATGTACGTACATCAACAAATTAAAGTTGATTGATGCGTTGCGTTTATGATATCGATTGATAATGCAATGATTGATCACGGGTAAGTTGTGTTTGCTCTGATCCTTTCATCATTGGTGATGGGATTCATGGATTGCCAAATGATGGACAATGCATGAAAAACGTTGAATCTTGCTGAGGGAGCGATTTTTTGTGGGGGATCGCTCCCGCTATTGGATTTGCGAGAGCGACATTAGAACTTTCCCGAGTGAAATCGCTCGTCGCTCCCGTGTATTTTTTTTCGCTGTTACCCATAGATTTGTCATATATGAACTCTGAGCTCTCTTCCGAGAGGGAAATAGCTGTCGATCACGAGTCCAACACGTGATCCAAGACCTGGCGAATCACACACACACACACACCACACCATCGTCCTATGTGGATCCCGCCCTGGGCTGAAATAATTTCAGTATCGCTACACTGCGAGTCGTTACTTCAATTCTCGTGGGCGGGGAGTTGTGTGTGTGTGTGTGTGCGTGTGTGTGCGTGTAAGATCACATTACCCATAGATCGGTCATATATGAGCGCTGAGCTCTCTTCCGGGAGGGAAATAGCTGTCGATCAGGAGTTCAACACGTGATCCGAGACCATGGTGAATCAGTCCTCTTTTGAACAAACATTAAACAACCTCACCAGCCAGTCCACCATCACTATACCTTTTTTAAACACTCCACATGACACCCATTCAACCCAGGTGCCTTACCTGCTCTCGTCATTTTAACAACTGATTTCACCTGATCTTTCTTTATTTCTCCTCCATTTTCCTCACTCATCACAATCATTGTCTTAGTGCTTCCCACTGCAACTACCTTCCCTATCATCTTTCACATTGAGCAACTCCCTAAAATACTCATCTCTCCATCTGCACTTTTTACCTTTTCTTCTCTACTTGATTCGCCTCCTCTTCCACTTTTAATTTCTTTCCAAAACATCTTTTTATTATTTTCAAAAATTTGTCATATTCTTACCTCATTTCACATCTGCTCTCCTCTTTGCCTCCTTTTTCTTATGCTTTACTTCTCTTTTCTTTGTACCTCTCATATGATTCTCTCGTCCTGTTTTGTAACCAATCTGTGAATGCTTGCTTCTCTTCTACAACCTTCTTTGCTTCCTCATCCCACCACTCATTACCTTTCCTTCTATTTCCTCCCATCCTCCTTGATCTACACACCAACTTTGCACACCTTGTGACTTCCTTCTTGAACCATCCCCATTCCTCCTCCACTTCTAGTTCTACTCTATCCTTTACTCCCACTCCTCTCTCAACTTCTTGTACTCCTCCTTTTCTTTCTCATTTAAGCTGTTTACTCTAAGCACCTCCCTACTTTCTGTTCCTTTCCTCTTTCTCCATGTATCCTCCACTATCAACTTACCTTCCACCAAAAAATTATCTGATATTCCCCCATTCTCTCCCCGTCTAGGGTATTGGCTGCATGTTATTGTGCCATAGTAATATGCAGTTGATACTTTAGGGTCTATATGGGGCGCCCCTATGGATCAGAGCCACACATCGTTTTGTCTGTGATAGAGGAAGACTCTGATCATAGAGAAATGATGACACTTTTATCATACTGCGACTGTCCCTCCGTTGTGCTGTCCCCCCAACCCCTTGTTACTGTCCTGTACCATTTCTCTGAATAGTCATTTCCTTTTTTCACCTACACTGTGATGGGGGAAAAGAATGCTACCACCAAGTCTTCCCACTTGAGTCGTAAGAGGCGACAAAAAACGGGACGGGGGATAGGACTGGGAATCTTTCTACCTTTAGCCCCACAGGGGACATTCCTAAAAAAGTAAAGGTATAAGAGGGTCTAGGAGTTTTCTAACCAGTACTCTAAGGTTTGGGTCATTTAATGTACGTGGATGTGGTATAGATGAGAGTAAAAGGGAAGAGACAGGCAGTATGTTTGTGAAAAGAAAGATGGATGTGTTAGCATTAAGTGAAACCAAGTTGAAAGGGAGGGGCGAGTGTGAGTTTGGGAGTGTAGTTGGGAGGTTCTCAGGAGTGAAGAAGGGACGAGGGAGAGAAGGGGTGGCTATACTAGTATGTGAAGAGATAGGTAAGCATGTGGTGGAGTGGAAGGAGGTTTCTTCAAGGTTGATGTGGATGAAGGTGAAGCTGGGAAATGATATGTGGGTCTTTGTAAGTGCATATGGGCCTGGTAGTGAAAAGAGCATAGAGGAAAGGAAGGATTTTTTGATAGATTTAAATGACTGCATAGAGGTGTTATGAAGAAATGACAATGTAGTTGTATTGGGAGACCTTAATGCTAGGGTAGGAAATGAACCAATAGACAGAGTGATTGGGAAGTATGGAGTTCCAGGAAAAAATCGTAGTGGAGAGTTGATGGTGGAGATGTGTCTCGAAAGAGAGTTGATGATAGCAAATACAGTGTCTAGGAAGAAGTTCAAGCATAAATAGACATGGGAGAGGGTGGTGGATGGAAGGGTGGCAGATAAAGCATTAATGGACTATATAGTGGTGACCAGGAGTATGGTAGGAAGAGTTAAGGATGTACATGTTCTAAGGGGAGAGAGTGGGGGGAATATAAAATCTTTTTCTGGTGGAAGGTAAATTGAGAGTGGAGAATAGGTGGAGAAAGAGGAAAAGGGCAGAAGGTAGGGAGGTACTTAGAGTGAGCTGCTTAAATGAGAAAGAAAAGGAGAATGAGTATAAGAAGTTGAGAGAGGAGTGGGAGGGAGTGAAGGATAGAGTAGAACTAGGAGTGGAGTAGGAATGGGAATGGTTCAAGGAGGGAGTCATAAGGGGTGCAAAGATGGTGTGTGGATCAAGGAGGATGGTAGGAAATAGAAGGAAGGGTAGTGAGTGGTGGGATGAGGAAGCAAAGATGGGTGTAGAAGAAAAGAAGCAGGCTTTCATAGATTGGCTACAAATTAGGACGAGGGAATCGTATGAGAGGTACAAAGTAAAGAGAAGAGAAGTAAAACATAAGATTAAGGAGGCAAAGAGGAGAGCAGATGTGAAATGAGGTAAGAGTATGACAGAAATTTTTTAAAGTAATAAAAAGATGTTTTGGAAAGAAATTAAAAGAGGAAAAGGAGGCGAATCAAGTAGAGAAGAAAAGGTAAAAGGTGCAGATGGAGAGATGATAATGGAAAAGAAGACAGTGAGAGGAAGGTGGGCAGAGTATTTTAGGGAGTTGCTAAATGTGAAGGAGGATAGGTAAAGATAGTTGCAGTGGGAAGCGCTAAGAAAATGACTGTGATGAATGAGGAAAATGGAGGAGAAATAAATAAAGGTAAAGTGAATGCAGCTGTTAAGATGATGAGAGCAGGTAAGGCACCTGGGTTGGATGGATGCCATGCAGAATGTCTGAAAAAAGGAGGTACAGTGATGGTAAACTGGCTGGTTAGGTTATTTAATGTTTGTTTAAGAGAGGGTAGAGTGCCGGAGGACTGGAGGAGTGCCTGTAATGTTCCGCTTTACAAGGGAAAAGGGGACAGGTGCGAGTGTAGTAGTTTCAGAGGGATCAGCTTGTTGAGTGTAGTTGGGAAGGCTTATGGGAGGGTCTTGATTGAGAGGATTAGGAGAGGAACAGAGGGAGTAATTGGTGAGGAACAGTGTGGTTTTAGGATAGGTAGGGGTTGTGTAGATTAGATTTTTGTGGTAAGACAGATATGTGAGAAAGCTACAGGAAAAGAAAAGGATGTTTTTTGGGCTTTTATGGATTTGGAAAAGGCTTATGACAGAGTAGACAGGAAGACACGGTGGGAGGTAGTGCAGATATATGGGATAGGAGGAAAGCTGTTAAGAGCAGTCAAGAGTTTTTACGAGAGTAGTAGAGCTTATGTTAGGATTAGAAATGGAGAGAGTGAAGGGTTTGAGGTAAGGGTGGGACTTCATCAGGGATGTGTTATGTCAACCTGGCTGTTCAATCTATACATGGATGGGGTGATGCGAGAGGTGAATGCAAGGGTAGCGGGGACATAATAACATAAGAATGAAGGAGACTGCAAGAGACCATAAGGCCAACACTAGCAGCTCCGGATCCATCACCACCTGTCATCCCCACCCATAATGTTGTCTTATCGTTTCTTAAAACAATTGATAGTTTCAGCGCTTACTATATGGTTACTAAGTTTATTCCATTTGTCGACCACCATATTAGTAAACAAATTCTTGCCTATTTCTTTTTAAATCTAAATTTGTCCAGTTTATAACCATTACAGCAAGTCCTGCCCTGTTGTTTTAATATGATGACCTATTTTGCATCACCCTTGTTAAAGCCTTTGATCCACTTGCGTCTTTCCAGAGAGTGTAAGTTAAGGTGCCTAAGCCTCTCTTCGTAAGGCAAATTTCTGAGTCCATGTATCATTTTGGTCATTCTTCTCTGTACTGATTCTAGTGAATTGATGTCCATTCTATAGGACGGAGACCAAAACTGTATCACATAGTCAAGGCTGGATCTAACTATTCCTAGATAGAGTTTAATAATTACCTCTGCACTTCTATTCATTACCATCCTAGCAATGAAACCTAATGCTCTGTTAGTTTTATTCCTGGCGCTAATGCACTCTTTCCTGGTTTTAAGGTCCGGACTCACTAGAACTCCCACGTCTCTCTCGCACTCAGTTTTCTCTAAAAACGTGTTATCTAAGCTCTTATCTATTGTCGGGGTTGTGTAGCCCTACGTTTAACACGCAACACTTAGAGATATTGAAATTCATTTGCCATTTCACCGACCATGTGAACAAATTGTTAAGATCATCCTGCAGAATCTCTGCGTCATCTCCTGACCTAATTAGGCGTCCTTTTTTTGGTGTCATCCGCAAACTTACTAACATCACTATTTATCCCGTCGTCAAAGTCATTTATTTACATAATGAACAACAAGGGACCCAAAACCAAGCCCTAGGGGAACCCACTAGTAACATTGCCCCATCTAGATTTTACTCCATTTATGGTGACCTGCTGTTTTCTGTTACTGCTCCAAGCTCTAATCCATTCTAACACTTTTCCTCCTATGCCATGAGGTTTGATTTTATCTATTAGTCTCTGGTAGGAGGTTGCAGATGGTTAAAGAAAATGGAGAAAAGTGGGAAATAAGCCAGTTGTTGTTTGCTGACGACACTGCGCTTGTAGCAGGAACAGAAGAGGGATTGAGGAAGTTAGTGACAGAGTTTGGGAAGGTGTGTGAAAGAAAGAAGTTGAAAATAAATGTAGGTAAAAGTAAGGTAATGAGATGTACAAGGGGAGAGAGTGGCAGCAGGCTGGAAGTGAGTATTAAGGGAGAGAGACTGGAGGAAGTGGATAGTTTTAGATAATTGGGTGCAAATGTGGCAGGAAAGGGAGGAGTGGGGGTGGAGGTAGAATGTAGATTGAGAGAAGCAAGTAAATGCCTTGGGGGATTAAAAAGTGTAATGAGAAATAGACATTTGGGAATGGATGCTAAAAGGAGATTGTATGAAGGAGTGATTGTGCTGACAGCACTGTATGGGGCAGAAACATGGAACATAAGAGAGGAAGAGAGAAAGAGTTTGAATGTGTTTGAGATGAAATGCCTGAGAAGTATGACAGGGGTTACTAAGCTAGATAGAGTGAGAAATGAGAAGGGGAGGAGGAGAACAGGGGTGGAAAGGGAGTTGGGATATAGGGTTGATGAAAGAGTATTGGGATGGTTTGGACACATGAAAAGAATGGTTGAAGAAGGATTAGTAAAAGAGGTGTGGAAGGCAGAGTTGGAAGGAGTGAATATGAGGGGGTGTCCTAGGATGAGATGGATGGATGGGGTTAAAAGGGCATTGGGAAAGAGGAGAATGTCTGTTGAGGAAGTACGGGACAGGACAGAAGATAGGGGTGAATGGAAAAGGGTTGTGTATGGGTGATGTTATGATGCATGAGGTGGAGTGGGTGGGGGATGGGGGGCAAGGGAGTATGTATGAGAAATAAATTGACGCAGCCCAAAGGGATTTCTCCCCATCTTCTCCTTTTCTGCATGGGAGGACGGAGAGGGTGGGGTTGCTGAATTAATGAAGCGGCCTTGCTGTGGATGTGCTGTGTCTTGCGACACTGCTTCTGACCCAGGGCAGTGGACAAGATGCAGGGATGACCTGTTATCCAGAAGGTGCCAAGATAAGAGGGTGGAGGGGAGTGGAGTATGTAGGGGATGGAATGGGTGGGAGTGGTTTCTATGCCTCTTTCTATTGGCTACCTCCCTTGTAAGGGGGAAAAAAGATTTGGTATATGTATGTACCACTATGTAGTCCATTAATGCCCTATCTACCACCTCTCCATCCACCACCCTCTCCCATGTGTACTAATGCCTGACTTTCACCCAAAACAATATTTGCTCTCATCAGCTCTCTTTTGAGACGCATCTCCACCATCAACTCTCCACTACAATTTCTTCCTGGAACTCCACACTTCCCAAACACTCTGTCTATAGGTTAATTTCCCACCCTAGCATTAAAATCTCCCAGTTTCACTACATTGACATTTCTCCCTAAACCCTCTATGCATTCATTTAAATCTATCCAAAAATCCCTCCTTTTCTCTACACTCTTCTTCTTCTAGGCCCATATGCACTTACAAAAATCCACATCACCCCAGCTTCACCTTCATCCACATTAACTTAGAAACCTCCTTCCACTCCAGCACATGTTTACTTATCTCTTCACTCACTAGTATAGCCACCCCTTCTCTCCGTCATCCTCTCTTCACTCCTGACACCCTCCCAACTACACTCCCAAACTCAAACTTGCCCCTCCCTTTCAACTTAGTTTCACTTAGTGCCAACACATCCATCTTTCTTCTCACAAACATACTGCCTATTTCACCCCTTTTACTCTCATCTGTACACACACATTAAAAGACCCAAATCTTAGGGTTCTGGTTGAAAAACTTCTACCAGACCCTCTTTTGCCTTTGCTTTTTTTAAAGAATGTCCCCTTTGGAGCTACAGAGAGAAGGATGCTTAGTCCTATCCCTGTCCCATTTTTCTTGCTTTTTACAACTCAAATCAGAAACTTGGTGGCAGTATTCTTTTCCTCCACCACAGGGTTTGGTGAAAAAAGGAAATGAATATTCAGAGAAATGGTACAAGACAGTATCAAGAGTAGGGGGACAACATAATAGAGGGACAGTCGCAGTATAATTTAGTATCATCATTTCTCAATGAATAGAGATTTCCTCTATCACAGACAAAATAATGTGTGGCTCTGGTCCATAAGGGTGCCCTATATAGACCCTAAAGTATCAGCTGCATGCTACTGAGCAGCTTTTAACCCCACAATAACATGCAGCCAATACCCCAGACAGAGTATAAGGAAATAATGGCTTCAAGGGATGTCTCACTTGTCTACTCTGTAGTATTTATGGAGTGGTTGAAACATGTACTGAGTGTTGGAGGTAAACCAGCTATGGGTGTTGTGCCCTGCTGTGGAAACACCATTTTTGCTGCATTGTCTTAGACCTAAGTGGTGTGACAGGGGACAGAGATGACCCTTCATCCAATAGGTACTAAGATGGAAGGGGTGGTGAATAGGTTTTGGATGGGTGTAGAGTGATTATATGCTTTAACTTGGCCATCCCTAGGTACTGGAACTGGAAAAAGGAGTTAAATTTGTCATGATCAGATGTTGCTCTAATTTCCTTTGATACAAAAGGGTTGTAAATGATTAAGGAAATGAAAATAGTTGCTTGTAGTTAACCATAGAGATCTTGATGGAAACTGAGAAACATTAATTTTGACAATGTAGATCTGAGGTAGGTCTATAAAAAATATGTCATAAAACAACAAAATTACTCTGTAATTGGCAGTTGCCAACAAGTCTATGAGAAGCAACACCATGTGAGGACAGAGCCTTTATAAGTACACTATAACAAGCAAAATGTCATACAAAATATCAAACAAAATGTCCTGCTTTGTCCTCACTTGGTGTTTCTTTTGATAAAACAGTTACTCCATGTTCTAGTATTGATTTAAGAAAATTAGATTATCAGTTGAGTAGGATTCATATTCAATCAGTAAACTGCTGGTAAGATACTAAAATTGAAGGTCATGTAAATTTGGATAGTGAATATGCATAAGATATACTAAAATATAGGTTTATAAATTACCCAGTAGACAACCTTGAGACATTCTGTAGTAATATTGGTCAGATAACATTAAGAAAAAGGTATACTGGCTGGGGACTTCACAACAGAGTAATATGACAGGTTACTTATGTGAGGAAAAGCTTAGAATGTGTGAGAGAATTGTTAAGTAAGATGATAGTTATTTTATGGAAAACTGAGAATGATGTACATATTCCTGTACAAAAGAGCAGGCTGTAAATGGAATTGGAGAATTACAAGTAGAACTAATGAATATTTTTTCTTTCCTAAAAGCATGGATTGGGTTAGTTTTATAAACTGACTTTGCCAAATTGCTTTTTGTTAACACTTATTTTTTCATTAATTGCTCTTGTTTGTGGTGTGTTTTTTGGTAGCCAATACTTCGATGTAATGTTCAACTCCAAAGTTCAAGATAAAGGACTTATAATTGATGAGAGGGTCTTGAAGAACTTGAAGAGTATGAATTACACTGGTTGACAATTTTTAAATGTTGTGTGCCTCACAAACGAGACACTGAATCCAAATATCATCTTGAAAAATGCTTATTGGCTACAGATTTAAAGATATGTGGCATGTAATATTTTATTATACTGTACAGTGTGTGTCATTATGTTTTAAACTCTAATCCATATCTACTGCCTTTTAGCTTGACGCTTATAGTGGGTTGAAGAATCATCTTTTGCCAATGCCCAGCAATAATTTACAAGCATTGTTGTGCTCTTGTTTACCCTGATATTGCTTTTCCATGGTTGAAATATCTTGGTGAAACCTTTCACCATGTTTGTCACCAACTGCCCCAGAATTCGCTGGAAAAAGGTCTGAATGTGAGTCCAAAAAGTGGATTTTAAATGAAATGTTACATCCCATGTTCCTGTAAGCTTTGATGAGGTTTTCCACCAATTCTTCATAGTTTCCTTCCCTTCTGTTTCTGAGAAATCCCTTTGCCATTAACTTGAATGCTTCCCCAAGCAGCTTTCTCCTCCCCATGAAGGGCAGATTCAAAGTTATGATCTTTAAGAAGCTCTCAAATCTGAGGACAAATGAAAACTCCCTCTTTTATCTTAGCATTGCTCAGTGAGGGAGATTTTGATGTTAAATACTTGAATCCCTGACCAGATTTGTCCATAGCTCTTACTAAATTTTTCATTTTGAGCTCCAGTTTTTTGTTTGGCTCACTAAGAGGTAGATGTTGAACATTTTTCTTCACAGCCTCCAATGATTGATGAGGTGGCCAGTCTCTCCTGATATAGTAGGAACCTCTTGCACAACTGTCCTATTCACCCAGAAAGCAGTAGTACTTGGTGTATCTGCCCTGCAAGCCAATCACAAGAGCAACAACCTTTAACCCCTTACCCAGCAACTTTTTTTTGGAGGAAACATTTCGTTTTAAGACAAAATTTTGATTGCTTCTTTTTATAGTATTTTTCATGCTGATTATGGAAATAACTTTTATTTTTATCTATTACCAATATTTTACTTGAAATTCTATTTTGAAGATACCATTTCCGGCAAAAACGAAATAACTCGTCTTCCCCTTTTTATTGTCTCTTTACCAGCTTTAGAATCAAAAGTAAAGTGAAATTACACACTTATTTGACTCATTTTTATATCTTACCTTATTGATAATCTGGGATTTCCAGCAAATGGGAAGCCTGGTGGGAGGAAGCATATTTTGTTCCAACACATGTCGAGACCAATGACGTAAATCCTTCTCCTCCTCACTAGAGAGAGAATAGCCATCTTCAGAAGAACTTACATTCTTGTCTGATGCATCCAATTTTTTAATTGAAGCTTCATATTCTTTCTAATCTTCTGACCTTGATATCTGGGCATAATTTATTTATATATATATATACAGTATATATATACATATATATATATATATATATATATATATATATATATATATATACACATATATATATATACATATATATATATATATATTCGTAAATAGCTGGAGTCCAGGAACCATTATTATGGGAGAAAGCATACGCTGGACTCGACGTTCGTCAATTTATTCCGACGTTTCGAACCCTGTCCTTACCCTGAAGACGAACCCCGGACAGGGTTCGAAACGTCGGAATAAATTGACGAACGTCGAGTCCAGCGTATGCTTTCTCCCATAATATATATATATATATAAAACTAGTGTGTGTGCTCAAAAGCAAAGGGTCTGCTTCCTTTGATACCCTATCACTAACAAATGCATCCCGAGGCGGAAGAGACAGCTACCTCACAGGATTCACTAAGTATACTTGTTGACTGCCAAAAAGGCCCCAGATTCAACAATTATACTCATCTCTGTCTGTTTTTTAAACAATATGTTAGGACGAGTTTACTCATCGCACTCTGAAAAAGAAAAATTGGGTGAAGATGAGTTTACTTGTCTTTGCTGAACAAGGGGATCCACAGAGCTGCCATTGATATTCACCATATTTTATGCATTGCAACTTATGCTGTATATTTTCATGAGTGTCTTTCATATGTTGTGCATAGCCCACAGGAACTGATGATTCACTGTTGCCATTCTGCAAAAAGACACCTTTCAAACTCGTTTTTGATCAATCTATGAACAGCCTCCAGTGTCTGGATTCATATTCGATGCCAGGTGGTCCCCTCAGACTATCAGTATAGTTGCAGGCCACTAAATCACCTTCCATTATAATGAAATCGTTGAACTACTGCTGATGGTCATGAAATTTTGAAATTGTCACAGCTTCTTGGAGATTCCACTGCTAAAGATGAGAGCCTAGCAGCTCTGCCTTACTCTTGGGTACTTGCAGATCTCTGACAAGGTCATGGGGTTCCCCTTGTATTATGAGATGTGGCCTAGAGGAGTGTGCTTCATCAAAATTTGGGCCCCTCTGTAATCCAGCTCTTTCATCCTTCTCTGCTTCCTCCTCACCACTTTCTTCATTTGACTCGAAGGATACTGAAGTTGGTCCATCAGGAATACGTAGACCTTCTCCATGTGGAACTGGGGGAATAGCTGATGGAATGTTTGGATATTCAATGGACACCTTTTTCTTCTTTGATAAGCCCTTTTGTACTGGAGGTACCATGCAGAAATAACAATATTGGTATGGTGTCTTGACTCCTGCCACATCATTGGCTCAACAAAAGGCATTCCTTTCCTCTTCCTGTTCAACCATTGGCAAAAGGTAGTAACACAAGTGTTGCAGCATATGTGAGAAGCCCAGTTCTTATCCTGGTCACTAATCATGCATCCAAAATATAGGTGATATGCCTTTCTAGTCATAACAGTTATATGGTGCTTCTATGATGCAAAGATTTACCCACCACAAGTGTAGCAGAAGTTGTTGGCCTTACTTGCACAAGTACAGTATGAGACATCTGAAAGAAGAAAACAAACAGTTAGAAGATAAACAGAAAATTTATTAATAAATTTATCATTATAATACAGAACATGACAGCTTAGCAGAAGTATTTATATCATTTGGTAGGAAAAAAATAATATAAAGTGCCTCACATGCATATCAATAGCTTGCTCAGGGAATATTTATTATAAATTTAAAAAGTGTATGACTAGGAAAATCACCTACTTTTCACCTCAAAAAGTAAACTTGCACAGCACAACCACCTATGACTGCTGGAACAATACTGAAAGACAGTGAGATTGTGAGTGTGGTAAGAAACACACTGCTGCAAGCCTTTTGAAACCTGTTGTGACATGTAGGTGTATCTTGAAAAGTAGAGCTAACAAACAATTTTAGCCATGATTTTCATTATCACCAACCTAAGATTAATTAGAAATTGATACTCTGGTTTCAGAACCACCTTGATTGTTGACCAGTACAGTATTATTGAAGCCAGATGCTAAAAGTGACTAAAGATCATGAGACTGAGATAAAAAGACATACCATAGTTGGTTGGAAAATATTTGATGAATATACGATGATCATGAGAGGCTATATAAATCTGAAGCATAATATTTACAATTAGTGTATTATGCCAGCTATAATGTAAGGATGTAAGACTTGGAAACTGAGGAAGGTGATGGAGACAAAACTAAGGAGTACACAGGAGAATGGAGGGGACAAGGCTAGGAATAACACTGAGAGATAGGAAGAGGGCAAGTTAGATGAGAGAGCAGACTAGAGTGAAAGATATTGTGGAGGAGTTAAAAGAAAGGAAGTGGAATTGGGCAGGTAAGTTAGCATGAAAGAATAATGGACAATGGAGCAAATGTATTACTAAGAGGACATTGCAAGATGGGAAGCATGGAAGAGACGAGACAGGTTGGAGAGATGAGATAAAGAAGTTTGCAGGACTGACATGGCAGAGGTTTTTGAGATTATGTGAGTTTTGGAATGGTATGAGAGAGGCCTTTGTTCAGCAGTGGACTCAAAATGGCTGATTGATTGATTGAAGACTTTGATATGCTTGGACAGCATATAGTCACCAGGTGCCATAGACCGCTTTTTGGACATGGGGAGTATTGTGTCTGTTGTTCTTGGCCAGTTCTTGAAATTGAATCTATCTTGGGGGCGGTCTTCCTCTTCTTGCCATTCTCAAACAAACAGTACAGGTTCTTGCAACCTGGACACTATGGCACCTTGCAGCACAAAACATCTACACAGGAACACACACACAGATAATAAGCAAGCCCTTAAAAAATATATATATATATATATATATATATATATATATATATATATATATATATATATATATAAATATAAACTCGAACAACAACCCCTCAGAGAAAACCCTACCACACCTGACAAGAACCATATTAGCAAGCTGTTACTCAAGACAAATACTCCAAAGCTACAAATGACCTAATTAAAAGGAGGACCATGGAGATTAAAAGCAGGAGAGACGAAATAGAAAGAGTAGAACTAAACAAGCTTATCAACAAAATGCAGAGATAAGAGAAAAGAAAGAGAAACATGGTTGAAACAGAGGAAAGTACTTAGAAAGGTTAAAGTATTAAAGGGAAAAAGTGCAGAGATGCTTTAAGAAGACAACAAATGATATATATGAAAGATAGAAATGGGGAGATCATTAAATGCAGGGACAGAATGGTAAAAAGAGTAGAAGAATTTTACCAAGAGCTTTACTCGTCAAAGACCGTAGTTGAGTCAGTAAATGCATCTGTAGACCTCGGTAGTGTGCCAGAGATTACAAAGAATTAGAATTTGCTCTAAAAAATATGAAACAAGGAAAGACACGTGGAGAAGATGGTATATCGATAGATCTGTTGAAAGATGCAGGGAAAAAAGTTCATATTAGGTTGGCTCGGTTGAACACCCAGTGCTTATGTCAAGAAAGCATTCCTGAATCATGGTGCAATGCTATAATGATTTTGCTTCATAAAAGAGGAGACCATGATCTTAGTAACTATCTACCGACTAGCTCGCTATCAAATGTATATAAAGTATTCTCCAAGATCCTTACAAATAAACTACCAGTAAGTCGAGTTTTAGATGGAAACCAACCGAGAGAACAAGCAGGCATTAGGAGCAGATACCCAACTCTAGACCATTTGCAGGCAATGAATCAACTAATCGAGAAAACAACAGAATACAATAAACCACTGTTTATCTTTTCTAGATTACAAGAAGGCCTTGACTCGGTAGAACAAATAGCAATAGTAAACTCGCTACACAATCAGGGTACAAACAAACAGATCATAAGGGTTTTAGAAAATATTTATGTGAAAGGTACTGCTGTAATATGACTATATAAAAATACAGAAAAGATCAAGATCAAGAAAGGAGTACAGTACAGCAAGGCATTACAGTTTTACCCAAATTATTTACAGCTTGCTTGGAGGAGATTTTCAGAAGATTGAATTGGGAAAAGAAAGGTTTTAAGATTAATGGTGAATATTTGAACCACCTTAGATTTGTGGATGACATTATTATTTCATAAAGAACAGAAGACTTGCAAGATATGCCGAGTGATCTGAACAAGGAAAGTCTCAAAGTAAGTTTAAATATGAATAAGACCAAAACCAAAGTAATGTTCAACATGAAAGTTCAAAGTAAAGAGATTATAATCGATGGTGAGAGTCTTGAAGAAGTTGAAGAGTATAATTATTTAGGCCAGATGGTAAAAGTGACAAAAGATCATAGTAATGAAATAAAAAGACATATTACAATTGGTTGGAAAGTGTTTAGTAAGTCTAATAAAATCCTGAGAGGTTCTTTACCTTTATGTTTGAAATGTAAAGTTTACAATCTATGCATTCTGCCAGCAGTAATCTATGGGTGTGAGACTTGGAAACTGATGAAGGCAATGGAAACAAAGCCATGGACTGCACAAAAGAGAATGGAGAGACCAATGATGGGAATAATGCTGAGAGACCAAAAGAGAGCAAGTTGAATGAGAGAGCAGACTAGAGTGAAAGATATTGTAGAGGCAGTAAATTAGAGGAAGTGGAATTGGGCAGGTAAGTTAGTGCGAACAACTGATGAGCGATGGAGCAAGTGTGTTACTGAGTGGACACTGCGAGATGGGAAGTGTGGAAGAGGGAGACCAGAAAGGAGGTGGAGAGACAAGATTGAGAAGTTTGCAGGAGTGATGTGGTAGAGGTTGGTGCAGTCGCATGAATCATGGAAGGCTATGAAGGAGGCCTTTGTTCAGCATTGGACTCAGGATGGCTGATTTGATTGATTGACTCAAGACACCAGTTGGCATGAAGACAGTACCAACACGAAATAGGCCTGGCCACAGATTCAAACTGACCCAGATGCAACCACTACACAGAAGACACAGAACACCTCATGCTACAATGCTCCACACTAACAATCCCAGACAACACAGTATCTCTTTCCTACATGACTTATGGTCCTGCCTAGGAGCTGTTGTCAGTTTCTTGGAGGCTGCAGGTCATCTGCAAGAAGGAACAGGGGCAATAGATTGATTGATTGATGGAACACTGCTGAGAAGCACTTAAGATACCTCTAAAATGTCCATAAGTTTTGGCTGTGCTTTTGTTACTTTACTGAAAGACTAGTAGTATATAACCTAGCCACTGAGGTAAGATAGAGTTTGGTGCCAGCCTGTTAGGTAGTCAGTGGAGGCTTTCATATCTCTAGTGCCCAGTGGTCTGTGCTATCATTCACCATATGAGGTATTGACTGCATAATTTTATGCCGTCATTGCTTTAAGTATGTTAGTGACATTCCTATAGACCAGTCATGCACCATTCTTGTATGGTTGGAGACTAATCTCCACTCAAAAAAGAATGTTGGTCACTTTTAGCTTCTGCTATCCCTCTCCAAAAAGTTATCCTTTATCATTTCTAAGACTGCGCTTTTTAAGTGCAATACTGTCCCCAAGGATAAAAATGCTGGTTTTTTTATAACAAAACACAAATGCTCTGCTGTCATTATGATGTTCTACCTTTCTCTACCCCCTTTTAAATCCTCTACATCCATTTCCCTTTGTTCTTCCCTCTCAGCTAGAATTTTATCCATAAACCCATCTGTTTATGGTGAATTTCCCATTTTCAATATACTGTATCTTGTCACCCTTTTCATTGTTCCTGAGACCTACAGTGAGTACCTGTAAGTGGTGGGCATATGCAACAGATGTCAGAGAGAATTGCCTCACTGCCATTTGGGGCAACAGATCGATTGATTTACAAATTAATAAGTAGCAGAATGAAGTATAGGTGAAGCAATTAAATTCAGTTTTAATCTTGAGACATCAAATCAAATCAGATCAGCCATCCTGAGTCCACTTCTGAACAAAGGCCCCCTTCACAGCATTCCATGATTCACACAACTGTGCCAACCTCTGCCATGTCACTCCTGCAAACTTCTCAATCTCATCTCCACCTTCTGTCTGGTCTTCCTCTTCCACCCTTCCTATCTTGCAGCATCCACTCAGTAACACACTTGCTCCATTGCTCATCAGTCGTTCGCACCAACTTACCTGCCCAATTTTACTTCCTCTCTTTTACCACCTCCACAATATCTTTCACTCTAGTCTGCTCTCTCACCCAACTTGCTCTCTTTCAGTTTCCCAGCATTATTCCCATGATTCACACAACTGTGCCAACCTCTGCCACATCACTCCTGCAAACTTCTCAATCTCGTCTCTCCACCTTCTGTCTGGTCTTCCTCTTCCACCCTTCCTATCTTGCAGCGTCCACTCAGTAACACACTTGCTCCATTGCTCATCATTCACACCAACTTACCTGCCCAATTTTACTTCCTCTCTTTTACTGCCTCCACATCTTTCACTCTAGTCTGCTCTCTCACCCAACTTGCTCTCTTTCAGTCTCTCTGCATTATTCCCATGATTCACACAACTGTGCCAACCTCTGCCACATCACTCCTGCAAACTTCTCAACATCATCTCACCCCTTTCTGTCTGGTCTCCCTCTTCCACCCTTCCCATCTTGCAGCATCCACTCAGTAACACACTTGTTCCATTGTTCATCAGTTGTTCACACCAACTTACCTACCCAATTTTACTTCCTCTCTTTTACCACCTCCACAATATCTTTCACTCTAGTCTGCTCTCTCACCCAACTTGCTCTCTTTCAGTCTCTCAGTGTGATTCCCATCATTGATCTTTCTATTCTCCTTTGTGCAGTCCTTTGTCAGTTTCCAAGTCTCACACCTGTAGATTATTGCTGGCAGAATACATTGATTATAAACTTTACATCGCAGACACAAAGGTAGAGAGCCTCTCAGGACTTTATTATACTTACCAAACACTTTCCAACCATTTGTAATGCATCTTTTTGTTTCGTTATCGTGATCTTTGGTCACTTTCATCATCTGGCCAAAATAATTATACTTTTCAACTTCAACACTCACCATCAACTATAATCTATTTACTTTGAACTTTTGTATTGAATATTACTTTAGTTTTACTCTTATTCATTTTTAAACCTTACTTGAGACTTTTCTTGTTCAGATCATTCAAAGGATTACAAAGGATTACAAAGGCGGAGCATGCCGACAGGAGACCTTTTGATCCATATCAGGTCGGATGCGAAAAAAAAATCATATTAATAATAGAATAATAAATAAAAACTATGATAATGTAAATAACAAATAAAATACATAAATAAATGTATAGGTATAGTTAAATAATAAACTAACAGGTAAATAGTAAATAATAATAAACTGACATATAACTAATAATAAATGAAAATCAGACAGACAAATGATAACAAAAACAAAAACAAATAATATAAGATAAATTATAATCATTACAGCATCTTACTTAGGTATTTATCTAAATGATTCTTAAAGCTTCGAACTGAACTACATTGCACTACTTGTGCAGGAAGTTTATTCCATTCATTAACTACACGGTTGGCAAAGTTGTTTCTACCTACTTCCAAATTGAATCTATTTCCGGACAGTTTGAGACCATTGTTTCTTGTCTGATTCTCATTCAATGTAAAAATTTGGTCACTTTTGGTGTTGTAAATTCCCTTTAGAATTTTAAAGACCTGTATCAAGTCACCTCTGAGTCTACGCTTTTTTAGGGAAAACAGATTCATATGTTTTAGTCGATTTTCGTATGATTTATTTTTGATATTTGGGATCAGTTTTGTGGCTCGCCGTTGTACTTTTTCCAGTCTGTCAATGTCTTTAATGAGATTCGGTGACCATACGGAAACAGCATATTCCAAATGTGGACGAACTAACGATTTATATAGCTTGTTAATGAGTGATGGACTTTTGAAATCAAAAGATCGCGCAATCAGTCCTAGAATCTTATTTGCTTTCTCAGAGGCTGAAATACACTGCTTGGATGATTTGAGGTCGTTACTGATAATTACGCCGAGATCTTTTTCACCATCCACTTTTGTTAACGAATTTCCAAATAACTTGTAATCGTACTTACTGTTATTTTTACCTATGTGCATTACCTTGCATTTACTTGTATTAAATTTCATTAGCCACTTTTCAGACCATTGCTGTAATTTATCTAAATCTTCTTGAATATCTAATTGGTTTGAGTGATCATTTGCCACTCCGCACAGTTTTGTATCATCAGCAAATTTGGAAACAGTAGATTTTAGTCCATGATATCTTGCAAGTCTTCTGCTCTTCCTAGAATAAGAATAAGGTCATCCACAAATCTTAGGTGGTTCAAATATTCGCCATTAATCTTCAAACCTTTCTCTTCCTAACACAATCTTCTGAAAATCTCATCTAAACAGGCTGTAAATAATTTGGGTGAAATTGTATTGCCATGTCATACTCCTTTCTCAGTCTTGATCTTTTCTGTATCTTTATGTAGTTGAATTATAGTGGTAACTTTCACATAAATCTTTCCTAAAACCCTTATAATCCATTCATTTGTACCCTGCTTCCATAGTGAGTTTAGTATTTCTATTTGTTCTACCAAGTCAAATGCCTTCTTGTAATCTACAAAGGCTAAACAGAGATATATTGTATTTTGTTTTCTCAGTTATTTGGTTCATTGCCTGCAAATGGTCTAGTCAACTATCTGCTCCTAAAGCCTGCCTGTTCTCTCGGTTGGTTTCCATATAATACTTGACTTAGTCTGTTTGTAAGGATCTTGGAGAACAATTTATATACGTTTGATAGCAAGCTAATCGGTCGATAGTTACTAAGGTCCTGGTCTCCTCTTTTATGCAATAAAATTACTATAGCATTGCACCATGATTCAGGAACACTTTCTTCATGTAAGCACTGGGTGTACAATGGATTGATTGATTTACAAATTAATAAGTAACAGAATGAAGTAAAGGTGAAGCAATTAAATTCAATTTTAATCTTGAGACATATATTCATATAAAACATACAAAATTGCATATGGAATAAAATGATTCAAACATGTTTATATAAATACACAAGATATTTACAGAAAGAGAGCTTTTGAGAATGTGTTACTATACACTGACAATTCACAGCACAGAAAAAAAATCATCGTAGGATATGACCAATTGTCATTTAGTTCATTGACTTGTAACTGACATTACAAGTAGTCATTTTTTTTTTTACAAACTCAGCAATCTGATGCGGATATGTGTACACTTGATTGAAGGTTAAACCTTAAATCAGCATAAAGAGAGGCTGATACGTCATTTGGCACTGAAAATGTTGAAAGGACCAAGCCTTTCATTGTCAATACTAAGATAGCAGTTCAGCTAGATAGCCTCCAGCATTCCCAGAAGAGCATTAACAAGGGGTCTTAGTCTCCAGCTATGTACAATATATGCAACAGTAGCAACAACAATATACATTTGTACAATGTATTCACAAATTACAGTAATGAGATCCACAACAAAATATCACATATGAAGATTTTTCTTCATTATGAAGATTTTAATCTTCATAAAGATTAGGTACCAGGTATTGTTCAGGGAGTAGGACCATGACTGTAGGGTGATTTAACAACTACATTAATTTTCAAGGCAAGTATACATAGGAATATTATTGAATATTTCTCAATATTGCACTCAAGTCAGATTGTATAATTTTGATATACCAATATATAGATAAAGCTTTACATGCACACATATACACACACACAAGAACTGTAATTATACACACACTTCATAAACAGCTCCTAATCAAATTTTGTACTTGATCACTGGCAAGCCATGGTCCTTTCTCACCCAAACTTTGTAGCGCAAAAATTTCATCAAGCTATTCATAGAATAGTTTTATGCTTCTGGCTTAAATCTTGCCATGTAAAAATCACAGTCCTGACAGTAAATGGAAGAGTGATGCACAGCTTTTTTTCTACACAAGTTGCAAGGTTGTAGAGCTCCTTTTGTTTGATTTACTGCAGGGTTACTGCTGGTGGTGCCTTTTTTGGCAGCCTTATTAACTGTTGTGTATATTGCAGTTGGATCTATGGGTCCTTGGATATGGTTTGGTCCAAGATGCTGTTTTTGTTGCTGCTGTTGTGGATTGCTTCCTCTTCCAACACTGCCATAGTTAGGACCTTGTTGTTGCTGTTGTTGTTTTTGTTGTTGATGGTTTGTTGCTGGATGTTGCTGCTGTTGCTGTTGTTGTTGTGGATAGGGGACATGGGTAGATGTGTGACCATTCTGGAGGTTGTGGTGGTTCTGGGAGTTCTGGTAACCTCTTTGCTGTTGCTGTTGGTGGTGTGGGTGAGGCACCTTTTGGTAAGGTGGTTTAGCACCTTCTGTGCCAGCAGCACGGCTAGTAGGGAAGTTTGCCTCGTATCCTAAGGAACTGTTTTGACGAGTCATCAGCCCAGGGTAGTATGGGTGAGTATGTCCATTCATTTGTTGTTGCTGTGGATGACTGTGTGGATGGTGGTGATGAGTTGGGTGCAAATGAGGTTGTTGCCTTGCCTGCTGTTGCTGCGGTGGCTGTTGCTGCTGTTGTCTCACTGTGTGTGGAGGTAACTGATGTGGTTGAGATGTAGGTCGGGGATATTGCTGTACACTTGGTGGGGGCTGATATGGAGGAGGCATTCTAACCTGCTGAGTCTGTGATTGTGAAGGTTGACTTTGAGAAGGATGCCCTTGAGAAGGGTTACCTTGGTACCTGTGTGATGGATGAGGTTGGGTAGGGTGACCTTGTGTGTTATGGTGAGCAGGTGGATGTGTCTGTGCATTGTGGTATGAGCTTGGATGATTAGATTGAACTGTGTGAAGGTTGTGGTGAGGTGGTCTGGGTGAAGGTTGGGGTTGATGGCTGGAGTGACTGGCATGCGGATGGGAAGGATAAGTGTAAGGCTGTCGTGCTCCATGAGGTTGCACTGTGGAGGGGTATGGGTGGGAGGATCCTTGCATCATGTGAGACTGTGACTGATGTTGAGGAACAGGTTGATAGGGTGATGGGTTGGACGGAGCACTAGAAGAAGTATGGACAGACTGTGGAGGTTCTTGAGAATATGAAGAAGGAGGTTGCCTGGGGCTAGGAGGTTCAGAGGAAGTGTCAGCACCACTACTTGATTCATTACTGTTCTTAGGATTGGTGAGGGCAGACTTGAGAACCCGCTCAAGAATTGGGTTAGGAATATATGACTCTTCTTCTTCATCCTCTGCTGTTGCAACCAGAACAACCTGGTCACAGAAAGTGACACTCTTCTTTGCCTTCTTCTTCTTGCTGTTCTCACTTGATGATGTATCTGTACTGGTATTCAATTCGGAATCTTCCCTGTTATTCTCACTACTGTGTCCATTACCTGCACCACTGGCACTGCTGGCTAAGTTATGATCACTTCGAGTTCTATGAACAGAGGCATTGTTGGCACTTAATCTACTTTCATAACCACTCAAAGATGGAAACTGCAATGAATTGCATTGAGTGTACTCTCTTGTGAAAAGCTCCTTGCTCAAAGGCTGCTGAGGCTGCACTGATGGAGGTTGAGATTGGGGCTGTGGCTGCTGTTGCTGCATTTCTGTAGGTTGTGGATGTGATTGCAACTGTGACTGTGCCTGATATGTCTGAGGATGTTGCTGAGGTGGAGGTGGCTGAAGGTTCTGTGACTGTGTTTGTTGTAACTGTGATGGTGGGAGGGTTTGAGGGTGTGACTGTGAAAGGTGATGCTGCTGCACCTGTGGCTGAGATTGTACATGTGGTTGTACATGATGCTGACTACTGTCTACAGAGTATGAAGCATCTCCAGAGCTTGAGCTTTGCACTGCTGAGTACAAGTAAGGATTTGCAGTCTGACTGGCTGGTTCAGCACTACTTGTTGGTGCAACAGGCCGTGAATCTACTTCATCTGTATCCTTTGGACCACCAACTGTCACGTTTTCAAAATGTGACGCCAAGTCACGTACAGACCTGTTAGCACTATTAGTTGCACCATCACTACCATTAATTTCACCTGAAGATGCAGCATTATTTGCAGCCCCTGGAGTTTCCTTCCTACGTTTCATTGCTGCCTGCTTGGCTTGCAGCTCCTGCAGCCAACTGTTCCCACTAGTTCCTCCTGATGTCACCTTGGCTCGACTGTCTGAGGGAACCTCAGTTACTTCTTGGCTCTCAAGAAGCTGTTTCTTTTGTTGCATTAGCGCTAAAAGAATATTTGGATCTTGAGCAGAGTCTCCCGTGTGTGGAAACATAGATGGCATGGGAGGGGGTGTTGGGAGGAGTCCCCTGGTCTTTAGGTCCTCCACAGCCTCCTCAAGGGGAGGAGGGGGAGGAGGGAAGTCCTCACTATTTTGTCTTGAATGAGCCACATCACCTTGAGGCCAAGGTGGCAGTGTGGACACAGGTGCGGGTGGTGGTTCAAAACCACCTGGAGGGTTTTGAACACTGCCACCCATTTGAAACTGTGTCTCAGAGACTGTTTTCTTGTGGGCAGTTGAGGGCTGCAGAGCAGAGCATTTGTCACGGGGTGTATGCTGCTCTCTGTGCACATCAGCATGAATGATGATCTGTTTTGGTAATTCCTGCAGTACTGCTGTGGTGTTGTAGGGCAAAGAACTTGTTTGATACATATAATGTTGTTGCATATACTGTAACGACTGTGGCTCAGTTTTGATTATATTGTGGTTATTATTATTGTTCACAATTTCTGGTGTATAACATCGTGGTGGCAATGCTGGTGGTTCATCAGGCTCTTCAGTTTTCCTCTCATTAGGGAGTGGGTAAGGTGGCCGCTTCTCTGGTCTGCGTTTGGTGTCCTCTTTCTTGTTCTTTTCATTTTTGGTTGACAACTGAGATGTTGTACGTTGAGGAATGGGTGGTGGCACCTTGACATTAGCCTTGGCAGGTGCCAGTCCTTTGCCAACACTGCCATGGAAACTTTTTCTCATCAATTTACTTCTTTCTAAGTTAGGATTGGAGTACTCCAAATGCCCCTCACTAAGGTATCCAGCCATGGATTTGTCAGATGGAGTTGTGGGACGTGAAAGGCTACGGACTTCAAGGTCATCTCGAGCCTTTGCGGTTTCCCCATCTTGTCCCTCTCGTAGATCAGGCATGCTGCGGTTCTTACGGCGAATCAAACCACCCATCAGAAGCTTTCTTCTTACTTTGTGTTGCTTCTTGCCCACTGGCTTTTCATCTTTCACTTCAACTATGGCATTATGGTCATCTTCTGTACTTTTTTTAGATGGACTTTTCTTATTACTGTGGTCACTGGCATAATCACTGTCTTCTAAGCGCCCTTTGCTGCTCTTCTTCTCCTTGTTCTTATCTTTACTGACTTTTTCAACTCCCTTCTTCTCCTTGTTCTTGTCACTGCTACTCTTCTTCTCTCTTTTCTCCTGGAAATTCTCAGTTATATCTTCAGTTTTACTTATCTTCTCTGTGGTTGTAAGCTTCTTCCCCTTCTTTTTTGGAAGCGTAGCATAGATCTCTATGTTTGTATTCTGAAGCTTCTCAGCTGTCTTTGCTAGAGTCTGGGCTGTGTCAAGGGTCTCCACTGGGCGTGACTGGGATCCATTGGAGGCATCCCGAGATCCTTGTCGACTATGATATGCTGATCCTTCGCGTGACCCTTGACGACTGTTGCGTGATCTCTGGGAGTCCCGTGATCCTTGGCGACTGTGATGAGGGCCTTCTGCAGATTCCATAAAAGCAATTGAAATTAAAACAGAATTCAAAAGAATCTTGTTTTTCATTATGGATAAGTTGTTTATAACAGGTAAAATTGGTTATGAAACAAGAAAAGAGTAATTACAATGATGATGCTCTTACCTATTTTGTACTGTCCTTCCCATGCAGCCGCCTCCTCATGAATAAGGATACGTCTCTGCAGTGACCGTCCCCGCAGCACACAGGTGTTGTGCTTCATACGTGCAAAGGTTAGTGAGTGGGTGCTGTTGTAAGGTGCGTCCATAGCTGCCCGAGTCTTAGCAGCAGCAGCATTGCAAAAGTTTAGTGCAGTCTGTTGAAATAATTATCATTAATATTCAAATAAAATTTCATTCTTCAGCTGAAATTCTATCTATCTATCTACATACCAAAGGCCTCTTCCCCCTTTTAAGGGAAGTTACAATAACTATATGTATTGCAGATGTGACTTGATTGTCTCATTATCATACCTGAAGGTCTCCGGACTCCTCCTTTGTCCTTGCATCCTCTAAAAGGCGGTCTGCTGCAATGCACAGAGCTTCACAATTTGAAGCACATTCTGGGTTTCCCTCAGGCATTGGAGGTCCAAGAACAGAAGGAGAGCTTTTGTTTGACATGGTGCTTCCTGTAGTAGTATTCAGTTCTCCATTTGTGATGCTTTTGTTTACATCACCTTCCACAGTTCCTGCCTGTACACCTTCAGGAATTTGCTGAAGCTGAAAAGTAAGCTGGGTCAGTTATGCTGAATGTGGAAGATAAATTGGACATTTAAGTATGAAAGGGTCAGATAAACTGAAAATTTGCACTGAATGGTGAAAAGCTTACCTGTAAATTATGTTTCAGGTTCTGTTGAATTGGATAAGAATCATTAGAGGAGAGAGAGTATGAATCATAACCAGGATCATACTGTCCACCCTGTCCTGCATGAGAACTTTGTCCATTCTGCATGAAGTTGCTATTGACGCCAATACCAAGGTTAGCATATTCTGGGTGATCCTTGCGTTGTGGACTGGCTGGTGGATTCTTTGTGGTTGGAGATGATGGGTGACGGCCCTTGCCAACAAGGAAGTGATAAGGATTTTCTAGAGATGTTGAGGATGAGGAAGAAGCACTGTTCCTATCACCGCTCCAGTTCCCAGAGTCTCGACGCCTGGGCTGAGCATTTGCCAGATCTGGTAGCTTGAGAGGGTCCTTGTCAAACTGTTCCAGTGAAGAACTGCTGTTACGATTACCGTTGACATTATTGTAGCCACCACTGCAGCTAACAGAACGCTGACGCTCTGACTTGTGATAATGCATGACACTCTCTACAGTACGACGACTGATGTAAAGAGAGTCATCAGAGTCGAGACGACCACGTGGAAGAATGCTTGGTTTGTTAGGAAGAATACCATTTGTCTGCTTAAGGTTTTCTACCTGTTTCTTAAAATTGGATGAGTTATTTTCAAAAACATCATCACTATGTGTATCACCATTGTCTGTATACAGGTGCTGAAGAGCAGAAATGTTCTGATAGTCACGATGATCCTCATGTGTATTGCTATTATTTGCCCGAGTTCCCTGCTGCTGACTGTGTTGTCCATCAGGATTTGGAGTGATGGCCCGACGTGAATTTGCTCGAATGTCAGCAGTGTTTTTATCTGGGTTTGGTGTAGTAGAACGCCTTGAACTCTGACGAGGGAGGGAACCATATTGAGGCACTTGAGAAACTCCACTGCTTCTTTCATGGTTTCCCCCAGCTTTGTGACCAGCTACTTGAGTAACAGTTTTTGGTGCAGTTTCAATGGGAACTGATGTTCCATTTGGGTTGGCATACAGCAAAAGGAGTGGTTGGAAGTGCCCTCTTCGGCACTTCTCAACAACTTGATCCCAGTGAGGTCCAATTTCTCTCACTGTAGCATCATCAAAGTAGATCCAAACACGGAGTTTGGTGTGGAAGAAGAAGGTTGAGTAATGTTTGCCATAATAAGTCACAACACCAACTAACTGGTGATTGGTCATCTGGGCCCACCTGTCATCAACCACACTGTGAAAAACATCTCTCAGCTTGAGGTTGGTGCCTACAATAGCAAACACTGCCATGATATGCTCTAGAGTGGGTCGTTCAGAATCCCATACAACTCCAATGGAAACTATTTCTGGGCGATTTATCAGCGTCCGGCATATCTGAATCTTGGCACCACATGCACTCTGAAAGAGATTATATAAATAGATAATTGTTCAAGAATTACAATATCATCTACAAGAAATAATTAAAAAGCATGTACAGATTAATGTGGTTCACAAATACAAAACCCAAAATCTGTTCTGTCCAGGAACAATCTACTATACTCACAGGACAGTCTCTTATGTCTCCCATTCCACCAGCTTTCTTCAGAAGGTTGCCAAACATTTCTGGAAATGATCTACTTGTCTGAGGTTGTGACCCATCCTGCTGTTGACTATGTTGGCGAGCTTGTGCGATGAGTGCAGAAGCACTAACATAGTGAACCATCTGGTTGAATGGAAGGGGTTCAGATGTTGCCCCACAAGCATCACACATACTCTGCTCCACCAGGGTCATGGCGAATCGCTGATGAGGGATGCAATGCCTGCAAAATTTAATATAAAGTTAACCTTAGAGTATCCACCACTACAACAGTAGGATATACAGTGAGAAAATGCACATAAGCCTGATGATAACTATGAAAATACAAGAATTATATAAATAATGGGATAAATCTAGTGATAATATTTATGAAGGAGAAATCTTAGTTTTCAGTACCTTGATCAAATTTTGACCCAACCTACCTAGCATTGCACATATCTTCAGATTCACCACTGGCTATGTGAAAATGAATACGAAGAAGAATGTTTTCAAAGCATTCTGCTGCATCGTCCATAAAACCCAGTTGGAAACGCTGCTGGTTGTAGAAGGTCTCTGCAAGGGCACGCCTAAGGGCATCAGGAGGGAGTGCTGACTCATGGCTATACTGTAGCTGCGAGAACAGCTCCTGTTGAACAAAAAGATGTACAATTAGAAGTCAAATTTATGAATAGATATTTCAAACAAATTAGTCTGGATATGTTTACCTGACTAAGGCTTGGAGGTAAAAGTCTTGGGATGTGTTCATTACCATCTGGAAAAGATTATTAGAAAAATGGTGGCACATTAGGTCCTAATGATTAGGACATTCAAGTTCCAAGGATATGTTGTTGACATTTCTTGGTTAAATGTTTGTTCAGAAAAAAGTAGTGATAGATATACAACTAGCCTCACCATGGGCATCCATAACATAGGTTATCTTGTATATATTAAAAAATAATGGCCAAACTGAGAAATGCATCATGTCGAAATGTGATTCAAGCACATTTTTTTTTAACTCAAATTTGATCCAAGAGGTAATACAGTGACCAAGATTAATTAAATAGTTAATTACAAAGGTGGCTGGGTACTAGTGAATGTGTAGAGGAAATGTTTTAACCAGTACTCTGTACTATCTGTACTATATAAATAAAGACGGTCAATATATACGTCGGTGTGTGTGCGTCTGTTTATGTACATATGTTTGTATGTGTGCCCGCACATACACATGAATACGCTAGACGGATACATGAGCGTGCCTATCCATGTCCATATTACGTGACCTGTAATGGAGAGATCCTGTTGAGAATCTAGTTATACAACTCGAGCATCAGGCAACAAGCTATTTACCCGCGCAGGGTAGGGTTATACTTAGGGAATGATAGCAAATTTGTAAAATGTATTGCAGAGTTGATCGATTGATAGATTGTAGAGTTCTGGCTTGGCAGTTCTGGAGACCAAGGTTAAAAACATAACGGTTCACCTTGGAAACGTAACATGTTATCGCGAGGTGTGACGTTCGGTTGTTCCGTATTTTCATTATCTCGACATTTTCGCGTAACCTCCTAAAGTCATATCGTTTAGTGAACTGACGTCACTGGCCTGTTGTTCTTTAGAATTTGGTGAAGGCATTGTCAGGGATGATTGGGTATATAATGACTGAGTCTAAAAATGGGTGTTTCTACAATTGAGGTGGTGTGCGGATGTATTGAATATTTGGGGCTAAACAACTGCTAAATGCAAAGAACGGCGCCTGGTGGGAGAAATGAATTTGCGCTATTTTAACACTTTCTGAGCTAACTTGCCATAACTGGTAATTTCTAGTTTGTGTTTGCCATATTTTCGCTATATTCTATTCCTGTATTTGTAGTTAAATTAGTTGGTCAATATATTTTCCATTACGATATTTTTGTATACAAGCTCAAGAAACTTTGTACAGACAGGTAAGGAGAGGCGAGAAGGCAATGAGATCTCTGAAAAAGACGAAACAGTCAAGTGGGATGTTCCTCTTCTGAGAGAGACCACCAGTTCCCCTCCCCTTGCCCCCCAAAGTCTGACCACATTATCATGGCTGCGCTACCTGCACCACATTGGACACACACACACACACACACACACACACACAAACTCTGCGATCCGAGTTCGAGTCTCTCATAATGCTGAAAATTTCAGCATCGCTGCATTGTGAGACGACATTCCAACTCTGGCGGGCATGGATTTGTGTGTGTGTGTGTGTGTGTGTGTGTGTGTGTGTGTGTGTGTAGTCTTTGGATCACGTGCTGGACTTGTGATCGACAGCTATTTTCCTCCTGGAAGAGAGCTCAGAGCTCGTATGACCGATGTATGGGTAAAGCTGTGACCTTACACGCAGACACACCCTAACTCCCCGTCCACGAGAGTTGGAGTAACGACTCGAAGCGCAGCGAAACTGAAATTATTTCAGACATGGGCAGGATTCGAACCCGGACCGCCGTAGTGACAGTCGGGGACTCTACTAACCGCGCCACCGAGTCGTGTGTATGTGTGTGTATGAGCTCTCATCCGGGAGAGTAATAGCTTTCAACCATGTGTCCAACATGTGATCCAAGATCATGATGATAAAACACACACACACACACACACACACACACACACAGCAAATAGTACCTGTTACCCAACCTCGCGAAACTAATCGACATGAACGATCGCCTATTCACGTGTCACCCAATACCGACCGTCGCCTCATCCAGTAATGGCTGCATTCCTTCGCTGTCGTCCACTTGGTGGGTCCCACTTCGACAAAGGCGTTCGAAGATGTAGATATGGGTAACCATCCTACAGTATCCACAATATACCCATATCCGAAACCTATGCATAGATATACCATGTTTCTAGTGTATGCTAAAGTGGCTGACCACTATTTATCACCATTTGAAAATAAAGCCGAAGTTCAAATTAAAACTGAACAATTTTTTTTTAATTTATAAATGTTTAAATTTCAGTGTCAATTCAAAACTTCACTGATGTATAATAATTCGATTTTTTTCCTTTACTGTCTTGAGGTCTGTTTAGCTTCTGACAATGACGACATGACGTCATTATATCGCCATAGAAATTCTCCCCACTTTAATGTCTTCATATCGCTTGATTACGTAAAACAAACACAATCTAATATAGCCTGGATGGAGATGACATTTATACCAAATGACACGTGATGAAAAAAACAAGAAAACTGTTACGAAGCGAGTCAAATACTCAAAAAAAGTCATCAACGGTAAAGCAAAAACGAGAATCATAACAACAGCTGCGACAGATAATGGCTGGAAGTTCACTGCAGTGGATAACGGTGCTAATCTGCATATGGCTGACACGTCGCTAATACCACGAGATATGCTGACCAAAATATGAAAAAGTGAAGCTTTAACTGATAATTATTTTAGTTTACAAATCCATTTGTTTTCAATTTATATCAACGGGTTTTCTTATTGCCATTTCCACAGAAACTTTTCAAAATAATGGTTCAGTAGTTTATTCCGTTTTTTTACGTTCAACTGTAAAAAATGTCAAAACTCTTATATTTGAATTCACATTCTGAGGGTGAAAAGGTGTAGTGTATTTTATTTTGCATTTTATTCACGGCACTTATGACTGTCTTTTCACATTAAGACAGGGCATTCCCATGTCGAAAGAGCCCTCACTGCCTGAAGTTCACTTCATCAAGTGCTTTACTGAGCTGGTGTTATACGGAGTGTCGAAGGTGTTGTCCATATAACTATCGAAACAATTCAGTGAGGATTCAGTAGGAGACGAGACTCAACTTTCTTGTATACTACAGTTAGGTAAACACACACACACACACACCTAATTTCAGCTATTCTTACACACAACTAAGTCACTCTTGACGAAGGCGTTCAACCCAGGAGACAATTTGCATCACCGCCAAGTAACTGATAATGGTGTCATTAACCCCTTCCCTACCAAGCGTGTGTGGGGATGTTGGTGTTTTGTTTACATCATGGATTGCACTTTGAGTGATTAATAAAGAGAATCTGTAACATCGATTACCTCCAGGGCCTTGCGAAGCGTGAATGCTTGCATCCCAGTGCTGTTATGCCTCACCATCTTGTAACGTCACTACAAGCACTATCCAAGATGGTGACGTCACTCCAGACACTATCCAAGCCCGTGACGTCACTCCACGCACTATCCAAGGCTGTGACGTCACTCCAGACACTATCCAAGGCTGTGGCGTCACTCCAGACACTATCCAATGCTGTGACGTCACTCCAGGTACTATCGAAGGTCCAGCTATCCCGCCAATGGGTCCCGGTATTCATTCCGGTTGGCTTGTTTTGCTCCGGTCAGCGACGGCCGTTTACTGGAACCGGCTGGGAAGGCGGGCTTTGGGGGGGCCGCCCCTTTCGCGAGTTTTTGTCTTTTGTTATTGCTGGCCAAGCCGAAGACTCGTCTGGCTGTCATCCTTATTTAATGGCATATCACTCTTTTCGTCTGTATCGTTTCAATATCCTGGTGACAGTTTTATGCTCCTCTGGAAATGGATTCCGTCAGTTTCTGTTTCACAAACTGCCTAAGAACACGTGTGGTGAACATAATATCAGTAACAGAAAGCCAAATGTTAACACACACAATACAGTTGCACATGTTGAACGTCATGCACATGGTTTCCTCACGCGCGCACTTAAACATGACGGTTCGATTCCCGCACCATAAACAGGTGGTTCGATTACCAACTCATCGCCAGGGATAGTCAGAATTACTTTGCATTTTTTCCGTAGGATTCACGGTAAGATCTAGACTGTAATAAGCGATTTGCATAACCAAACATGCACGTGTAAAATGACAGACAGCACAAAAGGGGGGGGGGCGCAAACACAGATCGGGCCTCTTGAACTCTCATTCGGGAAGGTAAAAGCTGTCGATCACGAGACCAATACGTGATCCAAGACAAAGGTGAAACACACACAAAGGTAGAGAGTTAAGAGAGTGTGTGTGTGAGAGCAGGATAAGAGACGTGGGATGTGTATATGTATGCAGTAAAACTGCTAACATCTTCCTGTAGCTCCAGCGAAGCAGGTTGGTCGCGAAAACCTCTGGCGTCCGGTAAGGAAGCAAGGTACAGTTACCCCCCACTCTCCCCACCTCCCCCCCCCCCCGAGTCGTCCCACCACTGCCTGAGTCATACACGCACATTCGCGCGTTCCTTGCTTCCCTCTCCTGCGAGACAGACCCGAAGAAGTTTCTGCACTTTTTTTTCGTCTGGGAGCGTCACTTGTTGACCATTTTTTTTTCTGCTGCTGTTCCTTGCTATAATATGGCCACGGCTAATGCCGGCGTTGCGACCAGTGGAAGGTTCAGTGAAGGTACGAGCCAAGGTGAAAAAGTGAGCGGGAGAGAAAAGGTTACTACCACTGCTACGGGGGAAGAAGGATTTGTGGTTCTGAGAACGGGCACACCGGAATCGTCACCGTTGTCAGAGGTTGCTATTGGGTTTTGTAGTAACAATGCTATTTGAAAAAGGGTCCGTAATATGAAACTTATAAACGGTGAAAATAAATAATGAAAAGATTGAAGTATAATGTAAATAAGAAAATTAGATGGGTGGATAAAAGCGAGCTTTATATGTATAGCCTATACTGTATATATTGGGACGTTTATTAATTGTAGTACATTTACTGTAGGGTAATTAATATTGCATACAATGTGTATTGAGAATGTTATGACGAGAGCATGGACGATTCGTCGTAAAACAAAATAAATTTTACATGGATTATCACGAGAATTGAAAAAGTTGTAATATTTATGACAAAGCAACCAATGGGAAGTGAGGATGGGTTCTGAATAAAATCACCAGGCGACAGCGAAATAAACGCACAAGACAAGGTAGATAATCCTTGAGGTGAATACAAAATCACGGCAGCTATTCACACGGGGGGGGGGGCAAAGCAGGTAAGGCATTTCCGTTGGGCATCCTCTCACACCGAAGGATGACAGAGGCTGAAAGCAAGTGTGGCAAAAACTAGTTGAAGGCAACAGAGACGTACGTGGAAAGATGACGGCACACTACTAAATAGATTCATGTCGTCAAAAGTAACTGATTCCATAAACCAGTTTTTTGTCCTCTTGGGTCTGGCTCAGTTAAGAGGAAGAGAGCAAAGATGTGTATAAGGAAGGAGGTCAGAATATGGGATAGGAAGCAATTTATATATATTTCCAGTTTTCTAAGAAATACAAATTTTTATTTCAAGCACACTATAAGAACGAAGTGTCAAAGAAAACGAGACGGGACAGATTTTCAATGCACTGGAGGGAAACGCATGGTGTAAATTTGTAAAGAAAAAAAATCGAAAAAGATGAAATCTGTTACATGCACCAGATAAGTCGAACCGAAGACAAATTGGAAACAACAGAGGTGAAAGTAGGAAAGGAACAGGACGGTTTTGGGACAAGGTAGAAGATGCGTAACTCAGGTTTTCTTTCTGAAACAAATAAGTACAGGGACAGTCGAGAATATCAGGGTAGCTTTTATGGACTGAATTGACATATAGTGGAAATACAAGGAGTAACGTGGAAAGCCTTGAAGATTTAGAAAGAAAATTGTCAACAATTGGAATGTGTGTGTACAAAGGTAGGAGGAAACGAGTGAATGGTTCAAGGTGGGCAATGGAATGACGGGTGTGTGTGATGGCTACGTGACTGATCAAGGCATGAATGTACGGAGTAATGAGGATAATAATATTATGTATGTGAAATAAGAGTATGGAGAGGTGTTGCGAGGAAACGGAGACCAAAATGCAACTCTGAAGCCTTTGTGGGTTAATTGCAGAGTTGGAACGGAAATAGACAGAATGAATGAAGCGGCCTGATGCTGTGGACGAGATGGAAGCAGAGGAACGAGACGGGAAATGCTGAACACAGGAAAGGGTGTGGTAGGTGGGCGCTGAGTAGCTGCGGCCGAAGCCACATATAACATACAATCCCTGCTGGAAATCAGAGTTGTGCGGGATTCGAACCCACAACCAAGCGAATACGAAACCAGCTTCCGATTTTGCCACCAGCGTCATGGTTGAGTAGAGTGAAACCAATGTATGAAAGTGAATCGTGGACACTGGGCAAAGAAAAGGAAATAGAAATGGTGTAGAGAGTGTCCAGAAATGCGTGTTGCATATAAAGTGAATACAGCTGAAGCAATTGCATGGGCATGTACAAAAACAATTGTATGGGCATGTACAGAAACATACACACACACATACATACACACATTTTCTATATATTGTAAAGTATTAATAATCAAAGGTCTAAACTGCAAACGTTAATATTTAGTAAACATGATTTGATTACACGCACAGCATGTATACTCTTAAATTGGCATCATACTGTGCGTAGACTTGATTGGTCACTTCGGAGACATATAGCCCCCCCCCCCTCCCTTCTCGAAAAGATGCCATCACTGCCGGGTTCACAAATCGCTACGTCATCACACAAGACATCTCATTACTGAGTTCACAGCTAACCACCCAGCCTTTCACCACACGCCGGGTACACACAACCCCCCCCCCCCCCCATGACCTGATATCAACGCAACCTGATTCAACCGGGTATAGTCTACCTCTCGCGTTGCGGCTCCTGTCTGCTTGGGGAGTTCGCAACTACAATGGGATTACTAGTTTTGTTTTTGGATCAACAAGTGCCCTCTCTCCTTTCTCTCCTCAAGTAGGCATGCGTTCTTATCCACTTATGCACACAATGCAATCTCAACACTATCCACTTCAGCATAGTACCATCCACGTTTCATCATCGTCTTCCTCACCGCAACTCCACTCGCATCGCCCACTTTCAGACAGTGACGTCACGACGCGCGAATGGCTGCCCAGACCACCTTACACTTTAGAAGACGATAGTTGAAAACTTTATCTTTTCTTTTCGTCATATTATTTCCTCATAACCCACACGAATTGCATGCACTTATACAAGAACATTTGTATAAACGTGTTTATAGTTTAATATTTATACGAGATTACACTCCTATGACTTTGTGCGAAGTCGACACTAGTGTGTATGTGCACGGGGTACCACTGTTCATGTGGCCAAAATCACAAGTGAAATCAATCTCAAACCATGCTTAAAGTCGTGTTTTCATAGAAAGCAGTTCGATTTTTCAAATACTACACACTTCTTCACAGATTTTCAATGGGAGAAATATTCGAAATTTCCACTCCTATCTAACACGTTAACAATCCAACACAAATACGTTAAATGCTTGATCACACACTTTATTCAAATTAAAACACGGTCAAATTTCTGTTGAATAAGACTGACAGCACGCGGCAGGTGTGCACCGTGCGGTAGTGAGAGAGCGACTGGTGAGGTGGGGGAGTAGGAGGAGGAGGGTAAGGGAGGTGGGGGAGAGGGAGGCGATGGACAACTAGCGTTCGACTGCAACCAACTTCCACAGCGCTTTCCACCTGCCTCACTGTCTTCGGTCCCCTGCTCGTTCCACTTCACTGGCATGATTTACATCTAAGCCACGGGACAGGGAAGTTTGCAGGAATGGCGTGGCAGAGGTTGGTGCGGTCGAGAGATAAGTTGGAAGAGAACTGAGTGCAGTAAGAGACTTTACACTTCGCCAGTCACAATATATAGTCTTTTTTATTGATTAAGGATGATGATAACAGCAACAGTAATAATAATAATAAATATAATAATTATACCTACAGCTTCGAAAGGTCTCAAAGAGTTATTAGTTGACCAAGCCGATTCAGTCCTATACACAACCCCTCACCGTCCCTTTCTTGACCTTTTACTGGCTGCTACTTTTCTTTAACGACCTTGACACCATCCCTCAACTCAACTTTACCCTCATGCGAAACCCTATACCCGTAGTATAACCCCCTCCCTAAAAAAAAAAATCTTCCCTGCAAATTATATCTAAGTGCATAAGAAAGTTTGCACATACACACGCACGCAAGATAAATCTTCCTTTAATTGAATTTCGCAACTCCTTGTTTACAGCCCCCTAACAACCCCCTATATGACCTTTTCTGACCCACCCTTGTGCAACATAACCTCAGCCATTTGTCACTACGACTACCTTTGCTTTTCACATGAAGTTTAAATAATACGAAGTAGAATATCTATCTTTGACATTGCAAAGCCATAAATGCCGTCTTATTAGACGACTGATTACTTTTCCTTGTTTCGGTTGTGATTGGTTAAAAAAAATCTTTCCCATCTGTGTTTATTTCCTCGATTTCTTATAATCTCCTTCCTCCTCTCCTCAACCCCTTGCGTTCTGTATAACACAACATTCCCCACACCAGCCATTGTCTAATTGACCACATGAGTGCAGTCATTACATTGAACGATCTAGTACAGTGATTCTCAATTCGTGGGCCATGGCCTACTGTTACAAATTATACATTTATATATAATGAAAAGGAGGAGCCAAGAAAAGAGGGAGGGAGGGAGGGGTGGTGAATGGGAGTGGAGTATTTGGGGATGAAATGGGTGGGAGTGGACTGCCTTTGACTTTGGCTACCTCCCTTGTAAGGGGGAAAATGCCGTTGGTATATGTATGTAATGTATGTATACATATAATGAAATTGGTGGGAGTGGAATTGTGCCTTTTGACTTTGGCTACCTCCCTGGTAAGGGGGAAAGAGCCCCTGATATGTATAATATGAGGAATATGAATATAAAAAAGTTTCCATCACTGTCCTGGCAAAAGAAATACATGATAATTACGACTGTCAACCTTGCAATAAAGCAAAGGGTTTCTTTTCACTCACCAACATTTTCTTATCATTATTATTATTTACCATTTCGGCGGAGTAGGATTTAGGAGGAAAATGAAGATGATTCACACAAATGTTGAGAACTTATGAAAAGGGGAGGGGGATGGAGTGAAAATAAAGTTGAGAGCCACTTCGAATAAAACCAATCGTGATTGATTGACGCAGCTGATAAGGCCACCTGATCTTTAATTCATCCCATCAGAGGTTTTCGAGGATCGTTAATGAAAGACTGACTCACGCTGGTCTCGCCGTCTCCCAGACTGCCCTGCTCTTTCCTCACCCCCATCATAAGGCTCGTTTCACACGTGTCGACTTTTCGCCGTGCGCCGTGATGCTTTCACAGATCACGACCATGTCCACATGTGAAAGCGTCCACAGACACCCATGGTTCGTTGATAGCACGATATTGTGTTGTGGACGGCGCGCGGCGAAAAGTCGATACGTGTGAAATGAGCCTATGGAGCACAGATTCCAATAAGCTTGTGCAGCCAATATTTTAGGGACTTTAGTGACGCCCCTACGACCAAGAGTCTCGCAGCATTATTTTAATAGAATATTAACCACTTTTAACGTATGCCCTAACACCGCAAATCATTCCTTGACCACCTCCATGACTCTACCCCTTTGGCGCGATGTGACCCTAAGGATAGAGGCGCTGGTTATCGATGCCCCCCTCTCCCCAATAACGCGCCCCATCCACCTTCCCCATGGCGTCCCCTCCCATAAATGGTTCCCCCTATGACTGTTTCGGTCCACTACGTATTCACACTGCGTGTATCGATGATCTCTTTGTGATCAGCAACATATGCCATGCTGTCGCCTACCCGATGCGAGACGACAGACTGCGCATGCGTCAGACGCGCATTCAGATTCGCACACAGACCGAGATCGAGCCTCGAAAGTTTCACTGGCATTGCAAGCTGTTACTGTCTCCCTTGGGCACGGAGATATGGGTTTGTTTACATATGAGGTCACATTACCCATTGACCGATATTCATTAAGAACTCAGCTATAATCTGGGGAGGTGATGGCGATCACAAGTCCAGCATGTGATCCAAGAGCATGTGGGTCATAATTGCGCGGCGTAAATGGGGGTGCTGGCAATAGTACGGGATGTGGAGTGGGTTGGCAGGACATAAGCATGACAGGTGTAGAGCAAGTACAACCCTCCTCACACACATATACACACACACACACACACACACACACACACACACACACACACACACACACACACACACACACACACACACACACACACGCGATGGCGCAGTGGCAGAACTCCCGGCCGCCACTACAGCGGTCCTGGTTCGAATCCCGCCCAGGGCTGAAATAATTTCAGTATCGCTGCGCTGTGAGTCGTTACTCCAACTCTCGTGGGCGGGGAGTTGGGTGTGTGTGTGCGTGTAAGGTCACAGCATTACCCATAGATCGGTCATGTATGAGCGCTGAGCTCTCTTCCGGGAGGGAAATAGCTTTCGATCACGAGTCCAACTCGTGATCCAAGACCATGGTGGTGAATCACACACACACACACACACGCACACACACACACACACACACACACACACACACACACACACACACACACACACACACACACACACACACACACACACACTTTCCTTGCGTGGACTCCCCTCCTCCGGTTTCATTCATCTTACGTTCCTTTTTCAGAGCCGTACTACCCTTTGTCATCCGCCTCTATACGACCCCATTTATACGTACTTCAGTTCCGGTGTCAGGTTCACGTGTATTCTGGAGGTTCCTTCTCCGGTCCTCTGTATCAGCCATAGACATGACAGCACATCTTCCGAAGCAAGCTCTGAATGCAGAAGTCCCAACTTCGCCCTGTCTCCTCTTCCACCGCCCATCCCAACCCATCCCATCCCATTTCCTGCTATTCCGTTTCACCTGCTATCTTGCTATTTCCTCCCCTCTCTGTCTCTCCCACGGCCTCCCACGTGCTCCCATCACACGCGTCTTGAGGACTAGACGTGTCGCTGGTAACACGGACACGCTTAAGATATCGGACATCATGTCGTTTCGCTTTGCCGGAGAGTTGGCCGCCTCGGGGCGTTTTGCCTGACCACCTGCAGATGCGATATTTCCTGTGGTTTCCTTGCAAACCGAAGGTGGATGTTACCAGGTGGATATGATGGTTGAATAGTCACCAATCACCCAACCCTAAAGGCAGCAGGATGACAAGCGTGAGTAGTTGGCGCTACGTAGCTGTGGCCGAAGGCGTCAACTTTGTCATGTTATTCGCTTGGATTGTTGGGGCAGGTAGTACACAGGCACAGCTGGGAATTGGCGAGGAAAGCGGGATTCGAACCCACAACTAATTGAGTGCGAAACTAGCACGCTTCCCATTACGTTACCAGCACACACGTGGGAGAGGGAGACAAGACAAAAAGGTGACAGAGAAGTTGGAAGAGGCCTTTGTTTAGCAGTGGACTCCAAATGGATAATGATGAATTGGAGGTGCATAGATGCCCCCTCTCCAACACACATACACACGTGTTTAGGGGGTAAACGTGACTCCAGGCAGAAAGGCACAATGCCACTCAGGTAGACGAAGTCGCTAAGACACGTTGGCAACCGAGGACAAGGGCAGTGAGCTACCCGCTGTTGGACAGATTGCGCCGGTGACGTCACAATGAAGACCACACTGCACTTCTGCTGGTAGTGATCACACTGGGATTTATTAGCTTCAGCTGGGGCTGGGGGCTGTTGCGTGTGATTGTTGCAAACGCATTGCGTTCAAGGTCAGTACATTTCAGTGGAAAAATGTATCATCAATTTTTTATTTTTTATTTTTTTATTGATTTATTAATTTTTAGTTTTGTACTTCCAGGTAAACTGTAAAAACCCATTAGTTGAATATTCATGAAGCCCTGGGTTTTCGCGTTGTCACATTGTAGTTTTCTTTTGGGTGCCCGACAGGGGTGTGTGTGTGTGTGTGTGTGTGTGTGTGTGGTGCGTGTGTGCGTGCGTGTGTGCGTGCGTGTATATATATATATATATATATATATATATATATATATATCTATATATATATATATATATATATCTATATATATATGGGCGTAGGTGTGCCTTACGAGGGAGGGTCCGCACGTGTTACTGTCAGAGCTCATCAACCAGGCACCAAGGTGGTGGGCGCCGTCGTCTTTGTTTGTTTTCTGTCGTGATTGCAACTGTTCCCACGCCGTCGCTGCCCCGACCGACAACACTCAAAGATGAAAGGATAAGGCAAGAGGAAGAGGAGGAAGAGGCAGTCGAGCAGAAGAGGACAGGTTGAGGAGGCGTTATGGCAGCGACTTAGCGCTGCCTGTGTGTGTGTGTATGTGTGTGTGTGTGTGTGTGTGTGTGTGTGTGTGTGTGTGAGAGAGAGGGTGTGGTCTTCCTCGAGGAAGGGGGATTGAGGAGGTTTAAATTGCTGACTTTTATCATTATATTGCGTTATCTGTCCTTGTGAAATTATAAGTCGAAGAGTATAATTATTTGGACCAGATGGTGAAAGTGACTAAAGATCATGATAATTAGATAAAAAAAAAACATATAGTAATTGGTTGGAATTTTTTTAGTAAGTACAGTATAACAAGATGATGATAGGCTCTCTACCTTTATGTTTGAAACGCAAAGTTTACAATCAAAGCATTCTGCCAGCAATAATCTACGGGTGTAAGACTTGGAAACTGACGAAGGCGATGGAGACAAAGCTAAAGAGTGCACAGAAAAGAAAGGAGAGATCAACGGCAGGAATAACGATGAGAGACCGAAAAAGAGCAAGTTGGGTGATAGAGCAGATTGAAGTAAAAGATAATGTGGAGGCGGTAAAAGAGAAGAAGTGGTAAGTTATAGCCAACGCCTGATGAGCGATGGAGCAAATGTGTTACTCAGTGGACGCCGCTAGATGGTAAGTGTGCAAGAGGTAAACCAGACAGAAAATGGAGAGACGAGATAGAAGTTTGCAGGAGTGGCGTGGTTGATGTTGGCGCAGTCGTGAGACGTGGAATGCTATGGAAAAGGTCTTTGTTCAGCAGTGGATTCGGGATGGCTGATTGATTTATCCTCGTGACCGGAAGGACATCAGTTTCCATCGTAACTCAGGTTCCATAACACACAACCGCCATCATGACAACACCACCCAACAACAATAGGAATAACAATCTTTGTGGTTTAGTCATTTGAAATATTGCAAGAGGGAACCTCGACCTCGCTTCGGGTGTTTATCATATATTACACAATGTAACACACTGGCCTCACAAATACACCTTACGAGTAATTACCATGTGTGCAATTAGTGGGCAGGTTTCATCCTACAAGGGGGGAAGAGGAGGAGGAGGAGGAGGAGGAAAAGGAGATAGAGAGGCGGGGGAGACTGTGAGACACAAAGGAGGGTGGATGGACAAATGACTTAAGTGGAACATATGGCATGAAGGAAACTGGTCTAAGTACCTGAAGTCATCAGGAGAGAAAGTAAATGAAAGTATGATAAAACAGAACAGCAGCGACATAGGTGTTACAATTTATTTTATTTTATGTGTGTGTGTGTGTGTGTGTGTGTGTGTGTGTGTGTGTGTGTGTGTGTGTGTGTGTGTGTGTGTGTGTGTGTGTGTGTGTGTGTGTGTGTGTGTCAAAAAACGACCAGGTTCGACCTTAAAAGTACTTTGGTTCTATTTCTCCGTAAAATTTTACATGTGGTAAGCCGTCTTAACCTGACCCTAATCCCCAAACTCAGGACCAATTTCTGAGCCGGTATCGTCACACAAGCCGTCGTACCCGGAGGCCATTGGGCAGCACCGGGCGGGAAAAATGACGGACTCCAGCCTTTCCGGAAGGGACCAATTCCACCTTCCTCCACCCTTCCACTCTCACGTCTGCCACACGTCCACAAGTGCAGCCACACGCCAGGCCGGCCTTCCACCAAACCTAAACCACACTGGGATTTTTATGTGGATTTTACTTGTCTGTCACTCCAACATTTCTAATATTTCCTGTAAGACTGCTGAGTGTAGATGAGGGGTGCGGAGGTAAAAACGTGTAGATACTACTTTAACTAAATGAATCTAAAGATGCACAAAAACTATGGTAGGAACTTTTGATGATGGGAACAATAATTGTTATTTCAAGTTTCACTGACTGGAAACCCGCTGCCCCATAGCGGCTGGCAACAGTCCTCAGGACCTCCCATAGATCTCTCTGGGAGTAAAATGTTGGATAATCTCTGTGGTGTATTAGTGTCACTCTCTGTGTTGTTGGTTTATGACCGGATTTTATATTAATATTTATCTTTTTTTTGGGGGGGGGGGGTCGCCAGTTGGTCAACGATTAAGAGAATATTGTCGAAGTTGACTGAGAGATCTTCCACCCGGTCTAGAGACAACCTTACAGGGTGAGGGTGTTGACGAGTTTTGAAGACAAGCAGCAGGGAGATGATTCTGTCTGACGCCCGTCTCGCAGCACCATCACTTAGGTCCTCTGACGGTAATGTAACAAGTTATTCTCTATTTTGCCTGGGAAATGTTTAACAAAGTTGGTTGGGAGAAATTCAGCAGTAGTCAAGGTTCTGACAGAACTCAACCGTAATGAAGATTCTCACAGTGAGAAAAAAAAAAACGAAAACCACAACTGCAGCTGCAACAACAAGATGTCCACAAGGAACCAAGAACCAAGGAGGAGGAGGAAGAAGGGGAGGCAAGCAAGCCCGTCACGAGGCGGGCAGGGCGGCCGACAGCGTCGGCGGCGGGCCCGCCCGGTTGGTCGACTAAGGTTGTGGGAGGCGAGACGGGGAGTCGTCGGTGCTGCAACCAGGCAACCATTTCCTGTGGGCAGCAGCACGAGTGTGGCGACCGCACCTTGCCCGCGCTCACCGGGGCAAGCACGAGAGGAGATAGTGGGGGGGATCGAGACCAGGAGTCAGTGGACCGCGGGAGAGAGTTCTGGACATACGCAGGAGAGAGGGGATAGTAGATCAGAGTCGTTCCGTGCCCCCCCCCCCCATTAATTAAAAAAAAAAAAAAAAAAAAAAAAAAAAAAGGCGAGGTTGACTCCAGAGGCAAAATCGAAAAATAAATAAGGCTGACGCGCATGGGCATCGGGGAGAGGGAAGAACAACCCCGTCTTGTTCTGAGAAAGACGAGTCAGGTAGTGCGGGGAGTTGAACTGAGGAAGAGGTCGGTGATAGGTGCAAGAGTGAGGTCAGGGGAAGCGGTGTAAGCATTAAGGACGGAAATGGGTGCAGGGGCAAAGGGATTTAGACATTAGGGACCCGGGTCTTAGGAGGACCATAATAGAAGTCGCCCAGAAGAAGGGGGGGGGGGATGGGTGAGTCACGCCCTAGGGAGAAGCTAAACGAAGATGAGGACAACAAAGTGGCGACACCGGGCCCAAAAGATTTTTAATTTAATTTGAATTAATTGATTTATTTATTTATTTATTATCTTGGGTCAAAGGAAGATGACACCAGAACGGTGACCCTCATAAAAATAATAATATTATATATATATATATATATATATATATATATATATATATATATATATATATATATATATATATATATATATATATATATATATATAAATAAATGGAAAATTAAAAAAAACCATCCCTATTGTGTCTCCAGCGTCGACACCCTTGATTTGTTGCTGCCGGTGCGGCTTTTACTTTGTTGGTCTCCCGCCCTATATCTTCCAGGCATTTCCTCGACCCCTGGTGTCGTGTTGCAAGCACGGGGAAGGATTCTGGAGAAATTACAAGGGCAAATGTGGCTAGAAGAAGGGTTTCTCTCCGCAATCGAGACGCATATTCCACGAATACCTTCCGTGAGTGAAAAAAAAAACACAAAACAAAAACCGTAACACAAGGTTACTCTCGCGACTTGTGTTTCCTGGGTTCACATGATCAGCCCCTTCGCTTTATATGTTTTATTCTGGTTGAGCAACATGAGTTAAGGAAACCTCTAGAAGAAACTGAGCAGTTACTTTAATATGTGGAACCCTGCATGTAAACAGCGCTTTTGAGTGCTTAAGTCGCCAACTGATATGTAGTTTCACTGCAGTGGAGATGACATTAAATTCATGTTATCTTTTTATATTGTGACAAGTTTTCAAAACCAGCTAGCGTGCCAGGATCAACCCTGTCACGTGCCATCTTTGGCACCCGTGCCAAATGTTGCCTACCCCTGCTATAGGGGGTAGCTTTAGATGTATAGGAATAAAACAGGGGTTAGGAACAGGAACTTGAATCGAATGGTAGTCTGTGCGTTTATCATACCCTTCTATATTTCTCCCAAGTTGCCGTCAGGTGAATTTATTCGGGTGAATAAGGACCTTTCCCACTCTGCAGCGTAAAGATGGAGTGGGGTGGGGGGCTGAAGAGCGTTTCCATCGATGAGGCCTTTGTTCAGCAGTGGACTTCGAAATAACCGATTGATTGGTTGACTGACTGGCTGATGTTGCAATAGACTGTATAAATTGAAGTGATTTTTTTTAATATATCAGGATAAGTTACCTTTCTAACACGGACACGAAATAAAGACTCTCGACAACGAATATCATATTGTATTGAAATAATTGTATGAATACTGTCATTTACTCCTGAAGAAAAAAAAAAGTATACAAGGAAAAACATTACGATTTTGTTATGTTTGACGAATCCCGATCCCTGATGGTGGGAAACACCATGGAGAGGTGGGGAGGAGGAGGAGGAGGAGGAGGAGGAGGAAGAAGAGGTGAAGGATCAAAAAGAACACCTAAATGGGGGTGTCACGTACAGTCACGTAACAATCGCTACTCCCCCCACCCTCCCCCTGAAGCGCAGAAGTTCTGTGATCGGTTTCGTTGTTCTTTACTTCAGAGGGGGAAGGGGGTGGTGGGAAGGAGGGGGGAGGGTCATTACCCAACTTCCGAGAACGTTCGAAAGTGGCACTCGAATGAAGGGAGTGCCAAAGAGCAAACCGACGGTGACGTCGTGACGCTGTTGAGTCACGTGACCTGAGGCGTTCCTGCGGTTTTGCTTTTCACTCTTCTCCTCTTCCTCCTCCTCCTCCTCCTCCTCTAATTATCCATAATAAATTCGTTCCCGTGAAATAACATCCCAATTCTTCCCTTCTCGAGCGTTGTTACGCTTTACCTCCTTCGCCACGATGACGTACTCTGCATAATCTATTCTGGCTAGGCGATTTCAATCATCTAAGGAGCTCGCTATGGCTACAGCTACCACGCTTATTCTAGACTCGCTACATTTTATTCTGGTTAACGGTAGGCTATTTTATTCGGTTAAGGGAGCGTCACTTTAACACAGACGATAAAATCCGTTATTTTTTTCCTCATCCATACGTAAGAGTAGGTACATCTGATAGAGGACCGTAAGTTTCGCACTTTTATCTCTCCCAAGTCACAATGGACCCACTACCGGCCCGGTTAGGTTATCGGCTTATCATATGCGTCTTTCCGTTCCTCGGAAGCGTGTGAAGTCATCACTGTAACGCTGGAGAGGGAGGACGGGGGTGGGATACAGATGACGACCAACTGGGCCATGGTAGGGGCGGATGCGGTAAGAGAGAAGAGAACAGATGTTTATTACTTTAGTTTACTTGAAGTTTAATTCCGAGGGAGTGGGGTGGGGGTTTTGGCACTGTGGGGGTGGACGGGGGAGGGGTAGGAAGCAGCCTGACAGCAGCGAGAATATAAGGAATAAAATGCCAACCGGTGTACTGATGGGGTTACAGACTACGCTATGTTCTTCGACGGCTCCTTGGTTCAGAAGGGAGTGAGACGCTGAGGATCAGTTCGGGAAGAATTTGGCCAGATTTGATTCGACATCCGAGAAAGGCACTGCTGCTGCTGCAAAGGAAGTTTCACTTTTCCTCGACGGTTTTGCGGTTCCACAGGCATCCGTCATCCAAGCGTCGTTCATGTGGGCCGCGTTAGACGAAGACGGAATGAGGAGTGACAACTTCGGATTCCCGACACACAAGTGGTAAATTCAATCTATCGAAAGACCATGGGTATGTGGGATACCAACTTCTATCTACGATATATCGTGAGGATGTGGGATGCCAACTTCAACCTTCTGGGATATCAACGGGATGCCAGGTGGCACCTGCGGCGAGCATACCAAGGATACAGAGAGTGCCAAATCGAACCCCGTTCCTTCCGCCAGTAGCACGTGAGGTTCCACCTTTTTTTTTGCAAGTCGTCGGAGAGCGGCGAAATGTAAACACGCCACAGGTGCAGGTGCCAGCAGGAGACCGCAGAAGAAGAAGAAGAGACCTCCAACGTATTTCTCCTGCGCACACAAGCCCGACTGTGCAACCCTTGTTGCACGCGCACACACACAAAGTTGCTTTCTCAGGTGCGATATACAGGGCTACGTTGTTCTCGCTTGGCGATGCCCATCTGTGCGGCGTGTTTCGTGTTTTCTCCGCCGGTAGGGTTACAGGGGTGCAAATACCTGCATCGTGGAAAAATAGGGCGCAGCTCTCTTGTACAAACACGTGATCGGATTTGCCCAAACGTACAGTGGGTTTCGTTACTGGGTACTACAGTAACTGGTGTCTTACAACACTGGATCAAGTACGAGTACATGTGTTTACGTCGAACATTGATCGTGTGATTAAGTCGATTGATTCGTTGAAACTATAGCTTCTGATCGTGCTTTATGGCATGCAGAGCTCACAAGGGGACAAACATCTCGAGTCTGCTCGCAACCAAGCACGGGACGACCGGCGGGGAAAAAAAAAGACATCAGCTCAACAATAGAATTTATCCACCTGATCCAGAGCTGACTTGCCCGGAGTGTGGAAGGATATGCGGGTCAAGAATTGGGCTCCAGAGTCACCTCTGGTGTCATCGGCACCAACGATCTTAGCATCACCACCCAGCCTCACTCAATGCATCGCACTTCACCGGAGCACTTTCGTTGTCGGTCACCGACGAACTGCCATAAGCAAATGGTTGATTTATGACTTTGTTCGTAAATGAATCATGTCGTCCACCCACAGTCCACTGATCCACGCCCATCTCCACCAAAAGAGTTCAATGAAAGAAAACACCAAAACATGTAGTACTTGTAAGTGGGCAAATATACAGTCACAACCAAAAGTTTTGATCCACACATGTTTTTTCATGATACAAAACTCACATTCATTGTCCGGCATTTTTTTTAAATGTATAATCAACACAACTGCCCAACTGTAAGCTAAATACTACATAGGAAAATATATCACGTAATTGACAAAAAAAAAAATCATATTAATGTTAGAGCTGTAGAGTATGTCGAAACTTTTGCTCCTGGCTGTACACGCACAGCAAAAGTGTCGACTTTCGTTCCGTGGCATGGACGTCCTAAATAATTTCGAATATTTTCGTGTGTATTTCAACATCATTCGTGCTCTTTTTCGTGTACAACCTTTGACTTTTCGTAACGAATTTTCAGCGATATATTTCAGAGACGACTTCTTCCGAGAAGTGTACCAATAACTAAATGGGACGTCGTCTTGAGATCAAGAGAGCACTAGAGTGTCTCGACGCAAAGCCATCTTCTAAAGTCAACAAACCACTGATTAGTTATTCATCACACGCAGTGATTCCTCAAAGGGGGCGCGACCGAGTGCCACATAGATGTATCGAATGTTTACACACAGTGTGTGGTTGTGTGTGTGTGTGTGTGTGTGTGTGTGTGTGTGTGTGTGTGTGTGTGTGTGTGTGTGTGTGTGTGTGTGTGTGTGTGTGTGTGTGTGTGTGTGTGTGTGTGTGTGTGTGTGTGTGTGTGTGTGTGTGTGTGTGTGTGTGTAAGTTGAAGAAACAGAAAAAGAAGCAGCAGAAGCTGAACAACAACAAAACTCAGAAGAAAAATATGAGAAACAGTAGAAGAAATTATATAATAACAATTATAATAATAATGATAATAATAATAGTAATAATAATAATCATCTTCACCTTATAGCGTTATTGATAACAACACATAACTGTGTGTGTGTGTGTGTGTGTGTGTGTGTGCGCGCGTGTGTGTGTTCGCGCAATCAGTGCGGCAAAAGCGGTTGATCTTCACATTCATTTCTTAAATAAAGTTCACATTTATCTTTGTTTATTAATTTCTTAAATCATTCGCCTTTCCCCACTTGCACTACAGGACCCACAGTCTGATACACAAGTTGTTGGACTGTGATTTCTTTCGTGTGTTCATGTTGGCATCTCGCGCCATTGTTCATCGGGTTAGCCTACTGGTACATAATGCCACGATTTCCTATTGGAAAAAATATAACTGTCGAATTTTGAGTTCCATGATGGAATGTACGCTGTCAAGGATTCGGGAATTAAGAGAAATTGGACATATCGTCGAAAATCTTTAATCTAATTCAGATTTTTTCTTCTTCGTGATAAAGAATAATGATGGTAGTGATTCGTCCCAGGATGGGGCAGGCATCATGAAAACTCTGTATTAGTGAGAGGTGAAGGCAAGTGTTGAGTGTCCCATCAGAATGGCCAGAAAGGAACCGACACAACCGGAGACGTCAAACTCCCGAGGACTTAAATATCGAGTGACGTGTGGGTGGTAATGGTGGAGGAAGAAGTAGAAGAAAAGGAAGAAAAAGAGGAAGAAAAAGAAGAAGAGGAAGAAATAGAAGCAGAAAAAGAAGTGGAAGAAACATAAAAAGAAGCAACAGAAGCTGAACAACAATAAAACTCAGAAAAATATGAGAAACAGCAGAAGAAATGATATAACAATAATAATAATAATAATAATAGTAGTAATAATAATAATCATCTTCACCTTATAGCGTTATTGATAACAACACAACTATTGTCTCCTGGTACATGGTTCTTCAGTACTCTTCTCACAAATCAGTAAAATTGTGCAGTACCGAATAGTGCTGACAATGTCACCGCCATTGAGAAGTGTCACCACACAGATAAGAATGTGACACAGCCAGTCGTTGTATGATTTTATTAATCTACGAGAAAATATTACTCCCGCAAAGAGGATGACAGGTGGTAATGGACATGGAACTGCCTAGTGTAGGCCTTATGGTCACTTGCAGCCTCCCCCGTTCTTATGTTCTCAATCCGTTCGTGGCCACAGCCTCACGCTCCGGATTCGCTCATAAAAATATGGCGAGGATTACAACCTCTTAAGTCCTTACTGGTAAAGTTGCGGGCGTGTACGCGGTGACTGCGGTTGAGGTAGAGGCGTGTGGTTGACCGCTTACATGTATACCATAAACATGGGCAAGGGGCGAATTGATCGTAGGAAGTTTCGTTAGAAACGTCAGTTTAGGAAAACCGTGCAGAAAATGGTAACTGACACCAAAAGACTGTAGGAGGACAGGCAGTACTAAGTAAAATAATAAGGATGTTAATAAGATAATAATAATAATAATAAAATCAATGTATATGGTGATGAATTGTCCTTGGTACTCCAAACTATCGCGCTAAGTCAAGCGAAGAACCTGGACAGCAACTCTGGGCCCACGCCCTGGCGTGGCGGGACACGCCACATACCCCCCCCCCCCCCTCTACCCCCACCACACGCCCAACCTCCCCAGTTCCTCACCCGGTTATCGTGCAGTGCACTTAAGTGTCGATCTGTGCATTCTTTGTGCAATCCTAAGGTATTAAAAAGAACAATGTGAGCGCAAGATATCCTGCGACTTGAGACGGCCCTAAGGGTTTTGTCGTATCCGGGCAGGTAGACTCGTGGCGCCATCTCTCCGCTGCACGCGGAACTTCGATTACCGCCCCGGGGAGGACTCTAAAAGCGACGTCGTTTAAGTGACCCATTTGACGCGTTCAAGTGATCCTTGAGAGTCCGTGGAGGGTGAGGCACGGGGGAAGGCGGCTTCTGTATCCTTACGAGGAGGAGGACCCAAAATAAAATCTGAGCCTCTTCGGGGAAATGGGGAGTTTGGTGAGGGTCGCGAGAAGAGGAGGAGGAAGTCGCAAGGGACATCTGGTTTCTAAGAAGGATAAGACTTGATAGTGAAAGCAAAGGCGAAGGGAGGGGAGGTATAAGAGGCAAGGAGGATAGGAGAGTAAGAAGTGAAGAAAATATAGGTAGGATTAAGTAGGACTTGTGTACATTAATCAGTCGTGAATTATATAGGAAAAGAATGGGGGAAGAGGGAGGGAAGGATAAGCGACAGATAAGGAGGGAGGAAGTGGATGGCAGGGCGTGGTGGACAAGCCCCCTCGAGACGGGGAGAAGGACCGTGTAGTGATCTATACAAGCGAGAGGAAGGTTCTGCCTATCTGTTTCCTGCCCACCTCTCTTTCTGTGTGTGTGTGTGTGTGTGTGTGTGTGTGTGTGTGTGTGTGTGTGTGTGTGTGTGTGTGTGTGTGTGTGTGTGTGTGTGTGTGTGTGTGTGTGTGTGTGTGTGTGTGTGTGTGTGTGTGTGTGTGTGTGTGTGTGTGTGTGAGTGAGTGCGCGCGTTGTTTATCAGTACACTACACACAAATATTGTGTCAACTTATCAAACAATTGACATGTATTTCAATCCCAATCCTAGGCTGAGGCCCCTCAGATTTTATTCTGACTGATGGTTGGCAATTTTGTCACGGGTGTGCCTTCTCAATCGAATAAGATCATTCGGCATTTTCCATGATGAAATATGCACAAAACTATTAAGTCGAAGGAACGAAGTAGTGCATTTCTAGAAATGCACTATGGTACCGCATCCCTTGAAGAGAATCAATTTGGTGAAGAACCAGTACACAGCCATATGGGACAAAAAGAGGAACTGCAAAAAATGAAGAAGGATCAGGAAGGTGTGATGAAGAAGGAGGGAGGAAGGGGGAGATGAAGAAAGAGGAGGAGGGCAGAGAAGGATAGATGAAAAGGAAGAGGACAGGGATGGGAAGAGAGATAAAGGAGGACAGGAAGGGAGAGAAGAAGGAAGAGGACAGAGAGGGGGGATGAAGGAGGATGAGGAGAATGGGAAAGGGAAATTGAAGGAAGAAAACAGGAAGAGAGGAGATGAAGAATGAAGAGGACAGGGAGGAAAAGATAAAGGAGAAGGATAGGGATGGAAATATGAAAGAGGAGGATTGTGAAGAGGCTAAGTAGGAGGGAATAGAGAAAGAAGAGAAAGGGAGATGGTGGTGAAGGAGATGAGGGGGGAAGCGGAGGAGAAGGGGGAGGGGCGAGACTACGTGACGAGGCAAGTCGAGCACTTTCGATGAGTGCGGTCCAGGGGAGTGGCTTGGAGTGCCTGCCTGCGCATGAGTAGTGCCAGGCACTCACGTCCAACGCGAGGGTCATCCAACCCCTCGTTTGCATTCCCTCCATGTAACGAGGGGAGAAGACTCAATGACAGGGCAATGAAATGTGTTCAGGATGCTCAAGCAATAAATATTTGTTTTGTATAGTAACGCCTTTCCTTCGTCAAGTGTTCGAGGAATCGGTTTTAGAACATCTCTTTGAGGAAAATGTTGATTTAATCACGTTTAACCCGGTAAGAAACTTAATTGAGGTGTGGTCACTAGGCTTAAACCCGTTTAACTATTACGTTATTTTCTTCGGCCGCGGATTGAACGTGCGAACTAAGTAAGGGTGGCGCTACACTAGGCATTTCTCACTAGCATGCTACTAGCTTTTGCTGCTTCGTTGGAGTAGAAACGACTTCGGTTACGATCTCTTGTTTTTCGAATTTCCAAATGTCAAATCACTCTTGTGTCATAGAGTGAGAATCTGACCGACGAACTAAGAGAAGTTAAACCTAGAATACGAATGTTAGACACATTGTTGAAATGTTCTTACGGAAGTCTAGAACATTGTAACGTTTCTACTCAAACGAAGTAGCAAAAGGAAGTAGCATGTTAACCTAGTGTGCCGTCATCTCGGTGCACATTGTCTTGGCTTACAAAAGTATTCTTCATAAACTGGGAACAAAGGAATAAATGCGCCATCACGTTCAGTGTGCGTTAAAAAATGCGAAAACCTTTGCAAATAAAACCAGGAGCGAAAACAAACTATTCTATTCCTCAAACAAAGAGTAAACTAACGCTCACAGAGTCCAGCGCACTCCAACCCTCTTGAACGCGATAGAGTGCCCCAAGCGACTACGCATCTCGGGTAACGCGGAGGAATACTTTTCTGTTACCAAGATGTGGTGGTAACAGAAGAGGTAACCAAGCTGTGGCGGTAAAAGAATACTTACCGATTACCCGGGGTATTTGCCCATCAAACATTTAAACACCGGTAACGTATTTTCAAACTTCACACAATTGGTTAAGTCAACTGACCAGTTAACCTTTTTCAACAGATAGGGTTAAGCCATTGAGGTTAAGACAGGACAAAATAGTTTAACGTCTCACCCTGTTAATAATTGTGGAGTAAGATCCTCTCGAGGTGATTGCAGAAGAACGACATCGACTTCAGAAGCTATTTTGGACTCTGAGGTGTCCACGCACTTAGGTGCCAAGCACTAACGGCATTCCCGAGGGGTGCCACGGACCACCTGAATAGAATAGCCTGGCGGCGGTCAGGAAAACCCATTCGGTACGGAAGGCGGGTTAGCCCTCTCGCCAACCAGGAGGGCTGCCACGGAGATGAATGAAATAGCCAGGCGGCAGCTGGGGGAAATGGGAAAGTGCCACCAGGTACGGAAGGGGTTGGCCCGACGCATGAGAGGTGGGATCCAAGTCGAGGCCTTCATATTAAGACCCTTAATATCACCTTCAATGCAGAAACGCCCTTGACATATTTTTCTATGGTTAATGTTGGCCGATTTGATTAAGATTTCGGAGTTGGGGGAGGTCCTGGATGAACAGGACGTCGATCAATAGATCCCCCGATTTGTTCAGATTGTGTTCGGTTAAATCGTCCAGCATTAGCCAAAATAAACTCCCACAAGTGCGTCACCCTGCCGAAGGCACCGAGCACACAATCGGGACTGTTTCGTTTCCTTATCACGGACCAGTTATTCTAGACTGTCTCGACCTACAACCTCTTAATGTTTACACAACTTTTAAGTCGATTGTTTTGACAAGTCGCATCCCTGCGTCCACTTACCATTTGGGGCGCGCTTGCAATTATTCGAATGATCCTTTGAACAACTGAGCCACTGTTGTATCTAAGGCCGACCTCCTCCTCCTCCTCCTCCTCCCACATGGCTCTTCGAAAGAGGAGAAGCAGCATTTGATACGAAGCTACCTTGACACGCTGCAGGGCGCGGGTTGTGCCCTTTCTGCCTCAGTGGTTCCCACCATGAGCAGATGCCTCTATGCATTCAACGTCATTGATTAATATAAGTTTAACTGTCTTTACACTTTTGTATAAAAATCAACACCATGTGAGGACGGGGCCCTTGTTAGTGCAAAGTTTAGACTTGATAAAAGTTGTAACGAACGAAACGTCGTACCAATAAGAGGCTCCGTCTTCACATTTGGTTCTTACTTCGATAGACTTCTCGGCAACTGTCATTTTCAAACACACTTTTGCATTAACACAAATGAAACCACTAAATAAAAGGGAACTAACGTAAATGGAATAACGACAAGTTATGGATGCATACTGGTTGGAATCGCAGGTAAATATACCTCACATACACAAACACGCAGAATTTGTTTCATAGCCAGTAATAATATTTTACAGATAATATTTCTATTTAGGAAGAATATTACCCACACTCGCTTTGGAGGAAGTTTCTCCAAGTTTAATCAAATCACCTGACGACAGAAAATAATACTAAGAAACCCAATTAAAGGGGTTAGTTTACATTATTATTCTTTTTACTATGAAGTCTGAGAAGGAAGAAGGTAAGGGTACCAAATAAGTATTGGTCAGTTTGATAAAATCTAAAATGTCTTCAAAAGGAAAAAAGGCGAAAGGGAACCCACATGAAACTATACTTTTGAAGTACTCTAGCTTCTTATACCTGCTAAGATTAAGACATGATTAACTTGTGGACATCGTTGCCTGATGATTCGAAGAAATATGGCGACTAGGTGAAATTGAAAACATGAATCTAATTAATCTAATATTATTTATACACGATTACTTATTAAAATCAATAAGGGTGTGCTCACGCCTGAGATAACATGGATGTTCTTACGGTCAGATAACAAGAAACAGACATCCTCTGTTCTTCATCTCCTCCCACCCCCACCCCTGCAGCCGCGATCGTAGTAGAACATAGTAAGAGGGTGAGTGCGTTGTGTACCCCTCAAAGTCGCGTTCGAATCTCCATGAAAGACTTCTTTGTTCTTGGGATCTTCTGATAAAATATTATTTTTCCAAGAAACATCTTTTATCTTCCCCAACCACCCATCGGGCATATGCCCATAAAGGTGATTTTACCTTTCATTCAAACTCGCCCTTTATGGGGAAACCTATTCCTTGGGGCACGTGTCTGTAAAGTTGATTTCCCCTTGTCGCCGTCCTGCTGACTTCAGTAGTAACGTGTACCTTGTGAAAAGAGAAAGAAAACGTGCCTTGGCCCGTGTGTTGATACGGGCGAACTTCTTGTCTCGTGGCAAGGCGGTCTGGTCTTTAATGCTGCACTCACTTGCAGGTCTGGTTTCTGTTCGAGTCTCGACTCCTGGTTTAGCTCTCGCGTCTTCCAAAAACCTATTCCTGATGCTGCTTACTCATGAAGACGCCGCATCTTTCCTCACCGAGCCTCAAAATCTCCCGTGTGGTTCCCTGCAATCCAGCTTACCCAACCTGTCATCCATGCTTCTTCCGCCCCTGCGGGTGGTGTTGGATGGGGGTGGGGGCTACGTATACGCCCACACGCACGTGCGAAAGCACACACACACACACATATACAGACAGACACACACATATATATACACATACATAGACACACACACATATACACACACACATTCTATATTTTTATCCACCCTTCATTTTTCATCGCAATGTCCTTTCCCAAGCCCAAATTAAATTAAATTCTAATTATACGGAGGGTGTGTGGGCAGGTCCACTAAATAAAACTCCCCAACCGGTAACATATCCAACACCGCTGAGTCAGTGTCCTTACACTCACGGGAGATGATTGGTATTGGCTTACAAACGGCTGTCCTCCCAGAGAATGTAGTGTCCTTTGGCATAATCACAATCACTTTTCGAAAATAAAAATAAAGATGAAATAAAATGAAAATATACAAAGTTGGGAAGAAGGTTATATGATATTATTCTGGAATGACTTTTACGGTTTTCATTGTGGATGAGGATGATTATAACCAGAATATAAAACTTTAAGCACCATCTTTCATATGTACGGTACAGTAACATGCCGTGCGCAAGCAATATAAAAATTGTAAAGTCACCCTTAAACAGGCTGTATCGTTTTCTTTAACACAACGCGCGCCGTTTTCTATTAACTGCAGCCTGTTCTTACAGCGACTAGCTTGTTTCAACATTAACTTTAACTTTATTTGGAATCGTTTTGCTTTTACTTCGTCACCTTGGATCAATAGAATCGCTTAGGGATAGTCTGTATAAAATGTGTAGGATATGTCACAGTAGAGAATGCTTTTTGTGTCAACCTCGCAACTTTACACATTGTATTTTCATATATGTGTATCTGATTGCAATAATAATAATAATAACGATAATAATAATAATACTCTGCAGTTTGAACACTATAATCACATCCCTAAGCTTTCTTTGTCATTATTATACATAGAACACATCACTGTAGTTCCAATGTGTGTGTGTGTGTGTGTGTGTGTGTGAGAGAGAGAGAGAGAGTATACTCGTACATAACCCTTCAAGGGTGGTCCTCCCCACAATAATATACATCTGTTACATTAACAAATAGTCGGTTCACTAACACAGAGAAAAAAAGAAAAGAAAACTATAACGACCATAAAGGATGCAAGTTTATTCCCACACTACATCACAGCCCTACCTGGCCGCGACAAGCGCTACATAAAAGGCGACGTCGGACTGAACAAAACTGCAACCACAATTCAAATCTCCCTTTCAATTAAACGTATTTGTCCCCACGCGTTTATAAGCGTACAGGAGTTATCCACGGGTGCTTACCCTTGCTACGGGTGGGTAGGGGAACCAAGGCAGGTACTTAGCATCCGTGATAAATAAGGAATGAATTGAGTTATGTTTTGGGTGGAGGGCATCATAAACTAGGGGATGGGGTTCCATAGACATCCTGCGGTAGACCAACGGGATGAAGTCACTTCTCAAAGGTGAGACGCTTGCGGGCTTAGCTGAGGCCGAAGAGGTCACCTTGACCCTGTGTATTTGGATGGCCAAGGCATATACTCCAATATAACTATATTAGAATGGAATTTAACGGCATAATGTATACTGCAGTACTGGGTTATCTATACATTACACATTTAGTCACCCAAATTGTTCAACATTAAGAACTCTTGAACTGGGACCAGCAAACACACACACAACATACATATACACGTTGGCGCTCACTCACATACACACACACACCACTACCTCGACTTTGTGCTCACTCTACGCTTAGCTTCTTCCGTACGCCATTCCCACGCTACGCAGAGGAGGATGCCCAGGGGTAGGGCAGGCGCGCACGCACACATACACACACACACACACACACACACACACACACACACACACACACACACACACACACACACACACACACACACACACACACACACACACACACACACACACACACACACACACACACCACCATACCTGACCGAACAGGCCTGTGAATAACGGCTTACCTGGGTCGAGTAGTAAGAAGCAAGGGGGGCAGAGATTAAGAGAGGAAGAGGGGAGATGAGGGTATAGGGTAGGGAGCGCAAGTGAATGTGGAGGGAGGGAGAAAGCAAATAAAGACAGAAATGGGGAATGAAATGGTGGAAATGTAGGGTGTATTCTACATTTGATGTCCCACCGCTGCCACCAAATGTAGAGAATGCATTCTACAGAAAGGATGCAAACTTAATGGGTTAGGTTACGGTTTTGTCTCTTAGGGCTGTTTCACAAAAACGCCCACTTCTGCACAATATTCATTATATTTCTGGTACGCTCTCTAAGGTGCAACAAGTAAAATAGCAAAAGATTTAGTAAAAACGGGTATGAGCTCATTCGGTCGGCAATTGTCCAATATATCTTCTCAATATGAAAAAAAGACAAGGACGATGGTGACGGGTTGTTCACATATGAAAGAGAGAGAGAGGAGAGAGAGGGTTATTTTACCTGTGAACGAGTTGAAAGGCATTATGGGACGGCTGACGGTCACATCAAGGGGATGACGTGGAGATGTGAAAGTCGCTGCAACGAAACGACGACCGGCTCAGACGGTGCCCATGAAATATGACAAAAGGCCGCCCCGGGGGGTTCTTCGCTCGGTGTTCACACACGGTGAGAACCCACGGGAGGAACAGAACCCAGGATCTCCCGCGACTCGTCCGGGGAGGTAACATGGGTTTCCCATACGTGAGTGGGTAACCGCGAAGACGAGTTTTTAGTGTATAAACGGGAGAGGGAGAGAGAGAGAGAGAGAAAGAACACCCCTTCACCCCCAAGGGGTGCACGGAGACGAATAAAATCGTTTGGCGGCAGCTAAAATTAAAGTAACACCCAGTACGTAAGGAGTCAAACGAATTGCACAAGAAAATAAGAATGGAGGAGACTGTAAGAGACCATAAGGCCTATACTAGGCATTTCCATGTCCCTTACCACCTGTAATCCCTATCTATAGTTATATATATATATATATTTTTAAAACAACCAATTGTTTCAACGCTCGCTACATGGCTAAAATCTTCATTGCGGAAGATCCGTCATAATAATAGGAAAATTGCTGTCCAGTAAGGCAGGGAGGCTAACGTGGGGGGAAACCTTGCTGTAGGAGGGGCAATGTATGAGATAAAAAACGTGCACTGGTTGGTGGAGAGAGCAGCGAAGAAGCAAAATCAATTAAAGAAAAAAAAATCCTGTAATAATGCAAGTCAGCACAGGAGTGTGACTACGACCAAGGACTAGATAATTATCTAACGCAATGGAAAGCGAAGCGATGGAAGAAAACGGAAGGCGGTACGCCACCCCCCACCCCACCCCATTAAAAAAAATGCAACCCACGATGGCAACCTCTGAGACGGAGAAGATTGCAGGAGTGACGTGGCAGATGATGGAACAGCCGTGCGACCCACGGGTTGCGAGAGGCCTTTGTTCAGCAGTGGACTTCCGAACAGTTGACTTTCGGATAAGATGGAGTTGGGGTGGGAGTGTGGGAGGTGGAGAGATAGAGTTGGGGGGTGGGGGTCAGAGGTGGAGAGGGGGGGAGGGTGCCACGAAAGTGCAATATGTGGGAAGGTTGGGTGCGCGTCATAGGAGGGAAGAAGATGCTCCATTGCCTAACGATACGACCAGTCACGATCTGACTCATCTTCTTTGTCTCGTCTCCCTCTTCGCTTTCTTCCTTTTAACAGACTTTCCTCTTGAAGCTCTTTACTCCTCCTCTTTGTTTAAACAACTCTCTACCGCAGCTCGACGGTCACAGGCTACCGCTCTAGCCAGTAACTCTCACTCTCCCTGGGTAATTAGTATTGTGGTCTAACCACAAAGCTTAATCTATCGATGCGTAGGATTCTAGTGGGAACGCTTTCGCACTTTCGGTGTCGTATGGATCTCCGTTGAATGAAACTGTGAGGCGGGAACCGAAATCATGTCTTAAAAGAACAGAAGAGGTAATCGTGATGACGTCTGTCCCCTTTGGAGCTGTACCTCTCCGTTTACTGAATAAAATCGCCAGGCAGTGATCACAATGAAGGCCCATAAGTAAAAGTAGCTACAGGGTCAAAATGGTCAAGATGTCTGAAGAAGCGAAGGAATTATGATGGCGGCATTCTAGGTATTTCTCGCTAGCATGTTTTTTGCTTTTGCTAATTCGTTTGACTAGAGACGACTTCGGTCACGATCTTTTCTTTTGCAAGTTTCTAAATGTCAAATTATTCTTGCTGAATGACGAACTAAGAGAAATTAAACCTGTACTAATGTTAGACACGTTGCTGAAATGCTCTTACGGAAGACTACAATATTGTAATCGAGGTCGTTCCTACTCAAACGAAGTAACGAAAGCAAATAGCATGCTACTGTAGTGTACCGCCACCTCTAAACGATAAGGAATGATAGTTAACGATCCTCGTAAAACATGTTTACATCGTTCGAACGACGGCGATACGAAGTCGCTTCGTGGGGGAGGAAGGGACTCCTCCTCTGCCCGAAGTACTACGAGATCGTAAAATAAAGTGCAGTGTTCCCTTTGTTGGAGGCGAGGTCAAGAGCCCTTGGTTCTACGGTCTCGGTTGGGGGAGGGGAGGGGGGGGTTGGTTTATGTAGATCAGAGCTGTGTTTATCGCCTTCGCTACGGGGATACCCTTCGTCTGAACAAAAGACCTAGTCAACCTAACCCTCTCACTGGGTTTTCCTCGAGTGAATAAAACTGCCAGGTCCCAGCCAGAATAAAAAAGTAAAGCACAAAGTACCTCTGAGATAAAGAATTGCTCTCTGAAATTTAAAAAAAAATCATCCTGTAAGGTTAAATGAAGTAGAAGGCGTGCAACATACAGCACAATATGATGCGTACCTTCATTGTCACGAAGAAGAATCCACGGAAGTCAGTAAGGTACACCAAGAGTCAAGGCAAACCATACACAAGAGAGGCAAATCACGTCTAAGTCATTTATTACGTGAGGGGGTAGGGGGTGGGGGGAGAGAGTGGTACAGAGGGGGTGGGTGGGGGTAGGTTGCGGAGTCGCCAATGCCACAGACTATAGGTGGTATTGATACCACTGACGTTTCAGTGATCTTAATAAGCGTATGGCATAGCAAGTCTTTTTTGAACAGTGAAACACAAAACTCTCAACAAACAACGCACATGACTAAACCACAGTCAATTTGATTACTCGAGGAAAAGCCTTACGAATCCAATAAAAAAAAAGTGGAGGAGCCGAGGCTGATGTATTCCGAAACCCTACCTGCGGTCTTGGATTATTGTTATTTTGTCTACAAAAACCCATAACCTCGAACGCCTCAGTACACCTAGAAATGACCTTTGACCCCAGACCAAGACTCACACTCGGTACTACGAGTTCCTCTCACACGTGGGAACGAACGTAGAGTCACTGGGAAGGTGCTCCCGCGTTCCCAGAACGAGAGGGCAGGAAATGATGCTGCCAACGTGAAATATGGACACTCGGTTGTGAGAGAAAGAAAGAGGGGAGAGGGGGACGGGGAGGGTGGAGAATGAAAGAGATGCAAAGCAGGGAGAGAGAAAGAGGGGGGGGGGAGAAGGGGGAGAGGGAGGATGGGGCACCAGAACTAAAAGAGATACAAGATAGGAAGAGAGAAAGAGAGGGGAGAAGAAGGAGAGGGAAGGTGGAGAACAAAAACTGAAAGATACAAGAGAGGAAAAAAAGAGAGGGGAGAAGGGGAGAGGGAGGTTGGAGAACAATAACGAAAAGAGATGCAAGAGAGGAAAAGAGAGAGAGAAGAGAGAGAGGAGAAGGGGGTGAGGGAGGGTGGAGAACAAGAACTATAAGAAATGTAAGAGAGGGAGAGAGAGAGAGGGGAGGAGGAGGAGGAGGAGGAGGAGAGGAGAGGAGAGGGTGTAGCACAAAAACTAAAAGAAATGCAAGTCAGGAAGAGAGGAAGAGGGGAGAAGTGGGGGACAAGAACTAAAAGAGCTGCAAGAGAGAAGACAGAGAGGGGAGAAGTGGAAGAGGGAAGACAGAGCACAAGAACAAAAAGAGAGACAGGAAGAAAATGGAGAATGGAGCAACGATGACGTGGAGGAGGGATAGCAGAGAAAATGGAGGGTTGTTGGGGGGGAGGGGGGGAGTTGATGCAACCATTTAAAAACACGAGGCTGAGAGGAGGTTAAAAGGGGGAGGGGGAAGTTGGTGAATCAAATTTGGGGGACAGCAGGAAAGGTTATAACCATTTTGAATAAAATTGGATAATGAACATCCTACGTGTGCGCGGATGAGTAAACCGAGAGTACGAAAAAAAAAATTAGGATATAGTAAATGAAATAGAAACTAGGAAAGACGACAGGGAATAAAACGAGAGAGAATAAAGAGATAACATGGAGATAGGATTCTGGGGGGAAGGGAGAGTTCTAAGAAATGAGGTGATCTGTAACCACGAGGGCCTCTCAGGATTACCGTGGGAACTGTACCTTATATGAGAGAGGCTTTTATCACCGCGTCTAGTCTCGCTCCGCCCCGAGGAGACATGGAAACCCAAGATGAGAGAAGGACGACCACAATGCAGATTACAATGCTGAGGTCTTCATGTGTCAGCGATAGTTTTATATTTTTTTTCTGAAGGCTATATCCACAGGTCTCTCTCTCTCTCTCTCTCTCTCTCTCTCTCTCTCTCTCTCTCTCTCTCTCTCTCTCTCTGCGACTACGCACGGCCTACTTTATGGATCTTAAGGTGGAGGGGATGCTAGAGAAGTTTGCAGGGGTGATGTGGCAATGGTTGGCGCAGTCGTGCGAGTCATATAATAGTATGAAAGAGGCCTTTGTTCAGCAGTGGACTCGAAATGGTTGAGTGATTGATTGATTGATCATATATTATGGAGGAAAGACGGACATTGTAGTAATTGATTTAAATTGAACAGATTTAGGTTTAAGAAGGAAACAGGCAAGAATTGGTTTACCAATAGAGTGGTCAACGAATGGAATAGACTTAGTAACCAGGTAGTTAGTGAGCGCTGAAACTATTTGTTGTTGTAAGAGAAGATTAGATAACTTTATGGACGGGGATGGCAGGTGGTAAGGGACATGGAACTGTCTAGTGTAGGCCTTATGGTCTCTCAGTGTCCTCCATTCTTATGAAAGGACCCCAAACCGACCGGGACCCCGGCTCGAAAGGGAAATCTGTCCCCTTCGGCGTCAGAGAACGGTGTGAAGTTCGCCATAACAAAAGCCATAAAGCTCAATGTGAGTCACCTCTCTCAAGGGATGACGACACTTGCGGGTTTTTTTGTGAGCGTTTAAATGGGACAGAGTTCCCACGACCCACGGCGACTTCCGACACTTCAGCCTTGGTACTGTAACCCCTTCCCCTCCCACCACCAGCGTTTCTAGCCTTAGGGACAATATCGCACCGCAGAGGTGGAGGCACGGGTGGTTGAAAGAAGAGTGGATAAAAGTTATCAGGATCTTTTTTCCCTCCGTCACAAGACATTAAGGCCTCATCCTCCCTCTTCGTCATCATCAAATGAAAACATACATATGCCAGGGAGCGCGTTCCTTCACTCACACGTCGTCACCAGTTCTGACGGTCTCTACGAGCAAGCTCTCTCCCATGCAGTCACCCTTCCGTCCTTCCCTCTCTCGACGGGTTCGATCCGCTTGTCCCAGCCATGAATTCTGTTGGCACCATCCCCATCCTTCGGCTCAATATCAAAGGGCAATATATTGACGTCATACTATTGTCACCCAACACAGCTTGTCAATATACTCAGCCTCAACTATGAACAATATTGTGTAGTGTGGGTTACTGTACAATACCAGTGATCATGTCATGGACACTTGATGAGATTTTGCATTTAGGTATATATTTACGGTGATGGTGCAGGTGTGCTCCTGACTGGACGCCTCGAGATGGGAATCGTGTAAGAGGAAGACCAGACAGAAGTTGGAGGAGTGACATGACAGGTTGGCGCACTGCTTGGGATGAGACTTTTGTTCGCCTGTGTACTGATTGATTGATTGGTTGATTGATTGATTACGGGATTCCAATTACATCCATTGATTCAATGTTGGTTATATTCATACACTCACCAAATTAAACAAGTTTCATCGGTACTTTTTTGCGTGCAACTAGACTTCACTACACATTATCCCTTCTCTTAACAATGCATCTATTCAAAATATACATTTTTGACAAACCAGACGCCAATCTATATTGTTCTCCAATCTCTCTTACAATATAGCTGTTCAAAACACAAGCAACATATAGTGAAAACACAATCTTTTTGCATCGTATCTTCTTGTGTTGAGCCAATCGTCCTTTTGTTAATTATAAACACCTTCAGGAACATTCTGGTGACATACTCCATTACCTGACATCATAAAATAATAAAGTCACAAGGGAAAGTTTTGAACCACGCTACAGTTTTAAGTCAATATGATTTTTTTTGTCTAGTATGTGATATATTTTCGTATGCAGTATTTATGTTACAGTTAGTTAATTTTCTTGGTTAAAAATTGTCATACAAAGAATATGAAATTTGTATCAACCTTGGGTGGGTAAAACATGTTGCTCATTAATGTACGTACGTAGTCATGCCCCCTCCCCCTCCCCCTCCTCCTCCTCCTCCTCCCTCCCTTTCTCTCTCTCTGCCCGGGACCAAGTACTTAGTTTATCAAAATACTCGTAGTCTAGCGATTGACAAAACGAAGTTAATTAAGTGCTTCACATTACTATCGAGGATCAACGTCAGCTTTTGAAAGCAACGCTGGATTAATATTTTTTCATTAATTTGCACTATCCCTTCGATAACCGAAGACCCGCGGCCCCTTGTTATCCGGCAACAGTCCCCGGTTATCCACAGATGTCTCTGGAATAATGGAACAGACTTCAGCGTGAACCAGAATTAGTACGATACAACTGTGAACAAGAACTCAAATGTTCTAATCATTATTTTCCTTTGAAGTATAACACACGATAAGAGATGATGGTGTGTCTTTGAGCTAGCGCGCTTCTTGCGCCGGTGAAGGAAGGGCAAAACAAGCTGGACAAAATGAGGACCCCAAAGGCACGATATGAGGACGCGATAAACAGAAACTCTGGGGAGACGTTCTGGAGTGGTGTGGGCGAGAAGACGGGAGACGGGTGGAAAGGGAGAGGACACAGGATGAAGCGGGAAACGAGACCTCGATGAAGGGGGGGGGGAGTGGGTACATAGGATGAATTAAGCCGAGATAGTCTGCGGAATCGATGGTCTCGCAAAGAAATTAAAAAAGAAATCGAGAGGGTGAACTAAGCTCTCTCGTCGGAGCTATTCATAAAAACGGGAGGATACAGTGGAAGTCAATTGGGGAGAATGTTAGGTAGATCGTGGTGTTTTTAATATTTTGGCAGTTATATGGAACAGATGATAAGGTATGCTTGGTAAAAATCTAAAACGTTGTCAGGATTAAGTTACACAACAGGTTCTTCAAATGTACCGAGAGAGCTGGTGCCTTTATGGAAAAATAATCTAGTTTCTAAAGCTTTGTGGATGGTACACGTGAAAAATCATTACACGATAATTGGTATACTGACGTACATTTGATATATATAAAAAAAAGTTCTTCCGGAGTATTTACTGTTACCTGTGACCAAGAGAAAAGGTGTACGTACTGCAGCCGTGGACTTGTGCTCAGCTCCAAGTTTCTCCTTCACCTCAGGACCCCGTGCGAGGCTAGATCCACGTCCCGCCTCCCTGTTCCCTCCCACTAATGCCATCTTACCTGTCCCCTTTCTTTTAGTATTTCTTACTTCCATACTATTTCTTTATATTTTTCAAAATTTTGTTCGGATTTTCTTTATTGGAAATGATAATACAACTAAGCAAAGTAGTTGAATAATAGTGTACTCACCCCGATAGCAACAGCGAGGTCTCGCCTATTGTTACCGTCAACTCCAAGACTTTTCAAATCGCCTTTCGTCTTTATGACCTTCCTACCAAAGACCCAAAGTTGCTTACCTCCCATTTCGGCCGACACGAGCCAAGCTGTACGTAGCCTTAACCCGTATGTAATGGGGAAGTAAAGCCCATTCTTCTTTTTTCCCTTGAAGTTGTACCTCTGCATGTCCTGAAGCAATACACCTTACAAGGCGAGTCTACTCGATGGAGTTTGGAGGGGAAGTTGTTTCGATACCGTAAGCACTGCTCTATCGACTACTCGCGCGGTCGCAGTTAGTGTAAACATTTTACAAAATTCTCTAGCAGCATGTCCCTATGAGATACTAAATTAAATTCATTTTAGGAGACGACCAGCATTAAATAGAATATCTAATGCCAATATGAATTAAAATAACAACTAAAATTGGTCATCAAAGCAAAGTAGAAAGTGTCGCAAAGTTGTGTTATAAATATATGTTCAACTTGCTTGTGCAGACATTGCATGGTGGTCTTTAAGTCTACTTTTCTTTTTGCAAAGAAATATATATGCGTGAAGCAGGTCGAATAGACATCAAATTAGTTATAAATGTAAAGAATAGCATGACCCACACCCTATGAGGGTCGTTTTGTCCGCTATGAGATTGGATTCCATAGACTCAAAAACTATGACATGATACGATGGGGAGTGACAAGTGGCAGAGTAGAACAAAGTTGAGTGGAATGGAGTGGTCTGATGGTGGGGGGGGGAGTAAAGGGCCTATTGCAGTGTGCCAAGGAAAATTGACGGGAGACCAACCTGTTACGATTGCGGGGAAAAGGTCTACCACAACATACTTGTCACGATTTTGATTCTATCGTTGAAGTAAGGTTTTCGGTTAGATTTCGCTTGCTAGTTTGACTTCACGAGTCGGCAGGCATTCACATATTTTTATAACCTACACCATAACAATTACTAAGATTACTAAATCGTGACTGGCGTGATAATTGAACAATTCTACATAAGAAAACCGAAATTAATTATTGCAGAAACATATGTACGGCCATATTCAGACGTATAATTACAAAATTTCAAGTTCCTTGCAAATTATATGTACTGTTTATACAGAATAATGTAATGTATATAATATAGACAGTGCAACAAGTGTTCGACAAATTTTTAATTTGCACAATCCAAAGATATATGGCAATTTAGCACGGATATGCGCGACAGTGCAATACATATTTCTTAGCCTACTTTGGAGGGTATATATCTGCCTCCCTCCAATGCCCCCCACCCCAAAATAAATACTTTTTTATATCTCTAGAGTTCAGGTAAAGCCGGTTAGGTTAAGTAGTTCGAGCCGTGATGTACGGTCCAATATATTAATATCAGACTCCGCGGCATCACAGCTTTCTACTACTTCCAGCGTTGAAATCTCCGCGCGAGCGAGGCTGTTCCCGAGCTGCGAAAGCGTTGATTACAAAAGTTTGCTCATTCCAGTTTTCGCTATGGAGCCTTGAACGGACGCAGGGCATTTACAACCGAAAAAAAATAAAACCCAACAATAAAATACCCATAAGGAGGATAAATAATTTTACAATTCACTACAACGGTAATGCATCCAAACCTGTTCAGTCGACGTGATCTTGAAATTTCAGACCTTCTACCACTTTTGTCTTTTTTTTTTATATTCCTGTGGGGACATTGGGGAGAGAGGGTCTAAAAGGAAGTGACAGACACATCAGGACTGGCCGTGTAGGTCCGTCGGATCAGACTACAGAAATGACGGGAAGGGTAGAAAGAATCGAGATGGATCAGAATTCAAAGGATACACTGGAAGATTTTATCAAAGACAGGAAGCATTTTCATAGATCCACTTGTGAAACTATCGTTAAGTAAAATGATAGAAGTGCATAAAGAAGTAAATAAGTAGAAATGAAAATAGAGTAAGAAAATATTTTTGTAGATTGAGGTTCGAAGCGGTTTCAGTACCACAGGCGACTGTCAGTGGGTGGCGCGGTTGGGGTCAGCATAACGGGCGAACGAAAAGCGCCGAACGATAAATGTAAGAAAAGATTTAGCTTCGCGTCTGCGATGACCGACTTTTGGGCTACTAACTCGAGCAGCCACCAGAAGATTTCATTCAGTTGCACCAATGCGCCAATCTCTACCACATCACTCATGCAAACTTCCCCCCATCTCGTCCCCCCTCGTGGGCTGAACTTGCAATTTTATTCACCTTAGACATATCCCTCGCATAGCACGACGAAGGAGGGGGGTTTTAATTGCAAAGAAAATGTGAACCAGATTGTACGGCAAGCGTGTGACCAGGACCTCTTCTGGAAGGATCTACAATGAGATGGACCCGGATAGAGGCTAAGGACTAGAATGGCGCGGAACAGGGGATGGTAGGAACCTGAGACCTGATGAACAATGCTTGGTTATGGTAGTTAGGACGTCAGGGTATGACGGTGAGGGGGAGTGATGGAGATGTGGGGGAGTGGGATTCAATGGATCAGAAGGGTTCTCAGGAGTGGGAGGGGAGGGGAGAAGTATTAGAGCAGAGAGGGAGTAGGGGTGAAGGGGAGGGTATCCCACGCAGAAATAAGGAAGAGATAAAGGAGGAGGGGGGGGAGGAGGAAAGGGGAGGGTAATAATAATAATAATAATAATAATGATAGGTTTATTGAGATAGCAGTGATACACTGACAATAATACAATTGGGCACTTTTATGAGTAATATAGTAATTATTAGAGTGATATGCTTAGTCTAAAATTTATGATGAGTTTATTGTGCACGCAATATGAAGTGGGAAAGGAGACGTGTCGTGATGTAGTACAGTGCCCGGATATTACGCAAGGCGTAGACAAAGAAATAAATGCAATGGAAACAAAAGGAACGACGCAAAAATGAATGACACTGAAAAAAATTGGCGTTGGGAGAAAATGCGTCTGGACCGATATCAGAGCATCGAGCGAAGAGGGCGTGAAGAGGAGGGACGTGACGAGCGTTAGTGAGTGTAGAGAAGCGATGATATACATCACCACCTAGCGTGCTACGGGAACAGTTCGAAATGATGTCGTGGAACCGGCGATACGCGGCCTGCCGTGAAGTATTGGATTTTGGGGTTATAATGTGTGTGTGTGTGTGTATATATATATATATATATATATATATATATATGTGTGTGTGTGTGTGTGTGTGTGTGTGTGTGTGTGTGTGTGTGTGTGTGTGTGTGTGTGTGTGTGTGTGTGTGTCGTCAAACGAGAGAAATGTCAGAGTTGGTCTCCAAACATTGTATACACTAAGAATATGTGGGACATCTACGCCTGCGTTAAGCTTTACTTTCAGCGGTATGGAGAGAGATAGAGATGGAGATAAAGAGAGAGACGAGATCAGTCTTCAAATTTTGACTTTACACCCTTTCCTGGTGACACTGAAAATCGACAGCACAGGAATATCATGCACACAGTATTATTATGTACATTGACTCTGTACAGATGATACTGTAATGCAAGGGAGTGGGAGGGAATGGCGGGTTAGAGAGTTGTTATGTGAAAAGGATATTTTGACGCAGACCGATGGGATTTCGTCCCATCTTCTATCTTTCTGGATGAGGGAACGGTGGGGGGAGGGGGGAGCGCCGATCTAGTGAGGCGGCCTTGTTATGGATGTGCTATGGCTTGCTGCATTGCTTCTGACCCGAAGCACTGGGCCGGATACAGGGATGACCCGTCATCCATGAGGAGCTAAGGTGAGAGGGAGGAAAGGGTGGTGGAGGGGAGTGGAATAGGTATGACTGAGTATATGCCTTTTGACTTTGGCTACCTCCCTGGCCAGGGAAAAAAATATATATATATATGGATGGATGGACAGGTAAGATGTAAACACGTGTAATCTCTCTCTCACACAAACACGCGCACACACACGCGCACACACACACACACACGCGCGCGCGCGATATAGCTCAGCATTTGGAAAAATTGCAATTACTGAGATTTTTCTGCGCGCATTAGGGTATCGTCTCCAGTATAACCACGTACACGAGTACTCGTCGTACTCTACGAGTTTGAAGGTACGAGTCCAACGCTCCTTCTTCTTCGCGTGACGTCATCACCGTCACACCACGTAACTTCCGCAAGCACTCATCCACAAGCAAACGCGCGTTCGTGCGTTCACGTCGGCGTTTGGGTTAACCCGTCCGATAGAATGTCACGCCAGTTAAAGGTTAGGCTAGAAGGTTAGGTACTTTGGGGTGGGGTTGATGGTCAAACATGTGCTCGGGCCGAGATGATGCGTTTGAAAACCTTCAAAGAAATTTAAAAACTCGTCTGGGAAAGTTTACAAGGAAATGAAGACGACGCAGCGTCGTCAGGTGCAACGATAGCGAAGTTGTGATTCACCCCCACGGTCTTTGATCACGTGTTGGACTCGTGATCGACAGCTATTACCTTCCCGGATGAGAGCTCATATAGGGCTCGATCTTTGAGTAATGCTATGACCCCTACACACACATACACCTCCTTGCCCACCAGAGTTGGAATACCGATTCGCAGTACAACGATGCTGAAATATTCATAGCCCTGGGCGGGACTCGAATCGGATAATTGAATTAGATGTCAAGAACGGTACCACTGCACCACCGAGTCGTGTGGATCCAAGGATGTGGCAGGACGAGTTCTCATAGTCTCTGGTCACAAATCCCCCAAGGTCCCCAGGAATCCGGACACGGTCCTCAAGTGACGAGGACCATAGTTCCTGGTACTCGAGGGGGCGTGTCTGGGCAGGACCCACCCGGCCTCTTGTCCGACTACTCCCGCCCGTCATCCACACGGATAACAACAAAGATTCTTCCTAAGCCTCCTTATCCAAGACCGGCTGTGCCTCGGTCTAAGCCATCCACGGAGAGAACGCCTTTGTAGTGTTTTTACTGGTACTTGCTTGACTTTTTTTCTTTCAGTTGAGTCCCAGCGGCTCTAGCCGATTTAGGGACTCTCTTATAATTTTCCCTTATAGAAGAAGTATTAATTGTACAGGGGGGAAATTAATCATGTGAAGTGGGTGACTGGATAGGTGGGAAGTGATTAATGAGGTTGTATTGCTTGACTATATGATTCAGATCTATGGAAATCTTATGCCCAATTGACTAACTTGTAACTTTCTTTGGAGTGGTTTTATTCAGTTCTAGGGACATCTCATGCCTGGTGGGTTAACGTGTAACCTTCCTTGGACTAGCTTCGTGTTCTACATTAGCTTGGCAAGTATGCAAATTGCGAAGGTGTGGCAAAAAAGAACAATTGCGTTCGCTCACGTGGGAAAGGAAGGGAAAGATGGGAACTAGGACTCCCACTCTACGTAGAGGACCATGGAGATTACGCGTGTGGAACTACTGTACAGCCTCGAAGCCTTCCACCATCGCGTGAGTACAGTTGGCAAGAACATGAGAATGGAGGAGGCTGCAAGAGACCATAAGGCCAACACTAGGCAGTTCCATGTCCCTTACCACCTGTCATCCCCACCCATAGTTATCTAATCTTCTCTTCAAACAACCAATTGTTCCGGTACTGACCGCTGAAACAATTGGTGTTTTTAAGAGGAGACTAGATAACTATGGATGGGGATGATAGATGGTAATGAACATGGAACTGCCTGGTGTAGACCTTATGGTCTCTTACAGTCTCCTTCATTCTCATGTTCGTCCCCATCGACGCGTTAGACACGGGGGGGAAAGTAAAATCGCCATTTCTAACGACGAGGGGGTGGGGTGGGGGTGGGGGTGGGGTAATGGTAAACAAAAACATTCCCACCAATTTTCTCGGCGGAAGGAAAGAGGGCGACCCGCCAAGACAATGGGCTCCGAGCAGGAGAACCCCAGGTTTCGTCTCCTGGGGACAAGAAGCATCAATGCACGCCGACATAATGACCCCACAAAACACTACTTTTACTTTTCCTCCCCTGTTATTATTAGTTTGACTTGCTGGAAGACTTTGCGAAATGAACGAAAAATGATAATAAGATCGCACGCGCTCATACGCACACACAAACACACACACACTACATTCAAATCTAAGTGTGACACTAGGAAAAATAAGGATATAACACACGTTGGAACCATACATAGATTTGAAAATTGGTATAATAAATTGGAGAGTAAGAGATGGTAAAACATGAGCATTGTTCCTTTCCTGTATATTGCAATTAGGTAAAACAAACAAACACACACACACGCACGCACACACACACACACACACACACACACACACACAGAACTTTAGATATTTTCAAGGCTCATGTTTTTCAAACTAAAGGAAGCGCTATGAGGATGACTCAGTCCAATAACTCAAAAACTTGTAATTGCTTACAGTCATTCCTTGTCTTGCAGACTCTTCCAAGGTGAATCCATCACATCCGCAAGCTGAAGTACTATTCCTTTTCACCTTAACAAGGTAAGAGTCATAATCAAATTTAGATTTTTGTATTTGACTGAGAAGGTGAGGAGTCTTTGCAGGTTGCGCTGAATAGCTGCGGCCGAAGCCGTCACCTTTGCCCCTATTGGGGGCAGGTCACTGCTGAGAATGGGGGAGGAGTGTGGGAATGTGAGACCAGCACCATTCCGTTTATGCCACCAGTACACTGAGCTACCTGTATATCACTATTGCTGTAGTGTTAGTAGATAGACACCAACTATGAGGAAATAGCCTGACGGCAGGCAGAATAAAATGACACAGGGTCCTTATCCGATACGGTAGGAGTTTGAAAAAAAAAGTCACGTTTTCCTGTTCTCACCCGATACCATCACCCTTGAAGTCGGCCTCGGCTTTCCTCTTTTGTTGTTTTCGCGGTGTCCTCAACCTTGAGGCTCATGTCCAATCTCTCTCCCTTTTCGCTGGCACTCGACCGGCAATTGCCTTCAGTCTTTACAACTTGAATATCCAATTTTCCTCTCTCCCTCTCCTTCTCTCTCTCTCTCTCTCTCTCACACACACACACACTTTCTATCTCTATCCCGCGGCAGTCAGAGACCGTGTCCGTTGACAGTGGCCTCACTAATTAGTGTCGCGGTGTTCTTCCCATGACCCAGGTACAGGAGGAGGAGGAAGAGGGAAGAGGAAAGAGGAGGAGGAGGAGGATGTGGGACGACCCTCCATCGTTACGGACGACGGAGGCGTCGGCGCGGACTTCGCCACAGTGGGTCGTCCGAAGTCGTGTCAGCCGCGTTATCAACTCCCGCCATTATCTACCCAGTGGTGGTGGAGTTGATGGAATAAAATATAATTTGGCGGCAGTCAGATTACAAGGACAAGTGTCGACCGCAGAATGAGCGGCAAAATGTAACTTTATGAAGAGAATCAGAGTATAAACTAAAAGGTTATTGGTTCCATATACAGTATGGATACATTATAACATGGCTATATATATATATATATATATATATATATATATATATATATATATACACACACATATATACATATATATACATATATATATACATATATATACATATATATATACACACATATATACATATATATATACATATATATATATATATATATATACACACACATACATATACCGTATGCATACATTATGGCATGTCTGTATATATTTACCGGCATGGAGTAATCGGAAGCGTGCTGGTCTCGCATTCGTTTAGTTGTGGGTTTGAATCCCGCATCCCCCCCCCCCCCCGATTCCCAACAACATCTATTGCCTACCCTAACAATCAAAGCACCGCATAAGGCTTCGGTCGCAACTACGCGCTTCTTGGGAGTAGGCTTCTTACAGTGAGTGTGTGAGTGAGTGTGTGTGTGTGTGTGTGTGTGTGTGTGTGTGTGTGTGTGTGTGTGTGTGTGTGTGTGTGTGTGTGTGTGCACGTGTATGTGTATATATATATATATATATATATATATATATATATATATATATACACAATTATAATAATAGTAATAAAAACTATTACCAATTACATACTGAAGTAAGAACACAATTTCTTTGAGAGCCACTTCACAGTGACAATAATTCTTAATAATCGCCTTGTCATTTTCATCACGCCGCGCGCTTGTATCCTTTTTCAGTCCATGACGTCAAAGTACTCTCTGCAGAACCCGTCTCCCCGTCGTGATCCGGCTTCAGCAGAGCCGGTCCTGAAACCGACCGACCGACCGAGTACTCTTATGTCCGAATCCTCCGCCGCTGACCTCTCCGCAACACACAGGTACAACCTCTCTCTCTCTATCTCTCTCTCTCTCATTTATCTGATTAGTTTTACCTATATCAGTTTTCAATCCACCACATCCTTCCACCAAGTTCTCTCCACCTTTTCTCTCCCGTTTAACATCCACATCTCCCTCCTCCTCCTCCTCCTCATACTTCAACTCCTCTCCTCATTCCTCACCTCCTCCTCTTCCTCCTACAATCCTACATGATGTGCTGACGTCAACGCGTGTGCGCACATAAACACCAACACCGCTGGGACACAGCGCAGTACGTGTTCACATATCCGTGATACGTAAGGCCTAGGCGGTTGAAGAGGCGAGACGACCGTCCGTCGTCGTGATGCATGTGTCTGGACGGGGTTCCTCCCCGTCCCCCGTCCCCCAACAGGTGCAGCACCACCCAGACACCTGAGGACCCCGCCCCTTGCTACACTTGCTATCCCACGATCAGAGTCCCCCTCAGCCCCGTCTGGCTTTTACGAGCTCCCCGTGGCAGGTGCACGGTCCAGCCATCCAGTGCCGGTGACAGTTCTAAAAACAGTTCGTTAAACACTGGAACCCACAAACCTGTATTCTCAGTTTTTACTAAACGAGGTAGATATTTTCTTCACAACTATGGTGAGGTAAAGTTTGTAATCATTATATTTTACGAAATTACTGGATTTAATATTTTACATATTTACCTGGTTCTTACTCACAGTCGATGGTACGCTGCCTGTAAGGTTACAAGGCAGTGTGGTTGGACCTTTAAGAGACAATGATCAAACACTACCACTTATCATTACTGTTACTTGGTCTTCGGAATAATGTGGTTCAACTTCATACAGTGATCCTCATGTAATATTTTAAGATTGATATTACCATGATGATACAGTAAATGGAGAGAGAGACAGAAAGAGAAAGAGAAAGAGAGTGTGAGAGAGAGGGGGAGGGTGAGGGTGAGAGAGATAGGAGGGAGGGAGAGAGAGAGTGTGTGAGAGAGAGGGTGAGGGTGAGAGAGATAGGAGGGAGGGAGAGAGAGAGAGAGAGAGAGAGAGATAGAGAGGGGGAGGGAGAGAGAGAGAGAGAGAGAGAGAGAGAGAGAGAGAGAGAGAGAGAGAGAGAGAGGAAGTGAGAGAGAAGGGGGGGGAGTAGTGAGAGAGAGGGGGAAGGGGGAGGGAGAGAGGTAGAGAGGGGGAGGAAGAGAGAGAGATAGTGAGGAGAGAGAGAGAGAGAGGAAGAGAGAGAGAGGAAGAGAGAGAACGTGTGGAGAGAAGGCTGGAGAGAGGGTGAGGGGGATGAGAGTCGACAGGGGCAGTGTACGTCGGCAACCCTCGCACGTCGTCCCTCATGACTTTGCCCCACACACCGGCGGACGAATAAGAAAAAGAAGGAAGAAAAAAAAAGAGAAGACAACATACAACTCTGAACAAACAGACGTACGTACACTTCTCCGCGCGTACACACAACGTCATGACGAGGGCACGTGCTTGCAACGTGGCTAAATGTCCGAGAATGTGGTGTCCAGTGCTTTCGTTGTTGCAATGAATAACACGTAGACCTACAAACATATTATCAATTAAAAGAATTAAAAGGGAACTTCAGGTATAATGTTTCTATACAAGTAAATGCTAATGTTGTATGCGTATGCTCAGGTATGGGTCTGTGAGTGTCACTACATAGTTTGGCGTTACGAGAACATAACATACAGGAAGAAAGTTCATCTCGTGTATCTCTACGCTCATGCACACGCTCACACACACACACACACACACACACACAGTGTCCACGTCAGGAAGTGTGCCGTGTAAACACTGTAGTAAGTGTCAACCGCATTGTGTGCAGTGTACACAATGCGATAGTCGTTTCACTGCAAAGGTCCTGATGTCAATGAAAAAGCACATAGAAAATATAAAATGCAGTTGTATATCAATGTCGCTCAAATATCCTCTTAATTTTCGTTCCTTGATTGTTATTTTCGTTATTATAATTATTTTGTCCTCACCAAAAATCTAAAGATACAATGTTTTAGACAAAACTAAATGTTGGTGATTTTCTTAATAACTCACATCGTGAGGATAATGAACACTTTCTTCCACGAGGGTGTAGGTCGTAAGTGAAAAGTAATAATAATAACAAATACGAGGTTGAACATTTCCCGCCAAAACTTTATCGACGCCTGCGCGCATACGATGGCGCGAAGAATTGGCGCGCTGGCGGAGAGCCAAGATGTAAATACGGCCGAGCGCGCGCAAAAAGGCGCCCTGCCTGGCCAGCCTCCCCCTCCCCTCCCCTCCCTCGCCTTGCTCTCGAACCGGTCGTCCCTTGCACACACTGTAGTGTGTGTAGTAAATTTGCAAATGGCTGTCATTGCTCTCCAGACATTGTGAACAGTGACTTGCGACTAAGTCGGATCTCCGTCAATGCAACTGCCACTTTTTTTTCCCTCCGAACTTTTTTTTCCTTCACCCTCTTCAAAGACTGTTTACACTGATGCTCCTCCAGAGGGCACCGAGGGAGGGGCACGAGCGGCAGGTCGGAGGGTTGCCCCGGGCATCTGGACCTTGAGCGCATTCAAGCATTGCACCATCGCCTAAAGCAGAGGGAGTCTAGACCACCACCTGTTCCTTCTGCTGTTCATTGCTATTATTATTATATCAGTTGGCTACCCACCACTTGTATAGCTACCGGTAGTATCACCACTTGTGTGTGTGAGTGTGTGTGTGTGCACTTGTCTTTGTACGAAAATGAACGATTGTAATAACACTTCCACCCAAAGAAACCACCGGTGAATTACAACAATTCAAAGTACATAAACAAAGACAAAATGCTGTTATTGTTGTTCACACGAATACAGAATGTGGGTGAGCACACACACACGAGCATAGCTCCCCTTCCCGTAAGATACAACTAGGTAGGTAAATACACACGCACGCACGCACACACACACACGCACACACAAAACCTCGTCCGCATACTCCCCATCAACATCAGTACCAAGTTCCACCACACTAAGTTCCCGTCAACCACCACTACCACCACCACGTCCTGAAAGGTCACAGCAGCGAAGCAAGGTGACACAGAGGTCAACATCTAAGAGGTACTGAGGTAGAGGGGCATCATTCTATCTCGTGCATGTATACAACTTCAATTGTAAACAAGAATGTTCTTATGCACTGCTGTTGAAGAATGAACTTGAGCATGAGGCAACTCTTATGTTTATGTTTTTCGTAAAATATAACTGCAAATAAAGAATTCGAATTGTTCAGTTGTGCATTTACATTCGCTGCTAGAAGGTATGTCATCCTCATATGTCCTCAGTTCCTTTCATCTCCCATTAGATAAACGGCATTAAATAAATTTTTGGAATGATGTCGATCTCAGCTTCTGATCTCGGTCACATAACTCGCATTCAGACGTGACCAATGACCGAAAGAGTACAGAACCTCCGGTGTCCCTCCGGTCGGGTCTGTGTGTGGGTTCGCGCGTGCGCGCGCCCGTGGTTGTCTCAAAGGTACGCATTACCACAGGTGCTTGTCCAGAGGGTCAGTGGAGGTGAGCGGGAGGAGGTGGTAGAGTGGAGGGAGCGGGAACGAGAGAGAAGTGTTGTCGAGTCGGCTGGGACCGGGAGTGACTTTGGCGCGGTGGGTGAATGAACGTTTACTATACTCGTACCTTGTTTATCTTCATCTTGCGCACACTTCCTTCACTAATGTTGAAAAATAAGGCATATGCTTGTTTTTAGATTAAAATATTGTAATCTTTTTTTTCGCCAAGATTGATATAATATCAGTTTTCTAAGAAATATGCAGTGTGAATAATCAAACTACAGGCAAATATTTGTGTGTCTGTGTGTGTGTGTGTGTGTGTGTGTGTGTGTGTGTGTGTGTGTGTGTGTGTGTGTGTGTGTGTGTGTGTGTGTGCGCGTGTGTGTTTGTCACTACGTGCGTGCTTGACCACAAAGTTTATTTGCACTTTGTTTTTAACCAGGAACAAGACATCTAATTGCAATTTTATTACAGAAACTGTGGTGGAAAAACATAAGACGTAATTTCAGAAACTTGCTGTTATAGCAGTCCTGCCGCTGTGGTTGCTGCCCGGTCATTGTCCAGCCCGGGGGAAATGGCCACAAAAACATTTTATAAATTTAATCAAACGTCCACATTTAAGACGTACGAGTGCGCGGAAGTGAAACGAAATTACAAGTCTTGAAAGAAGGAATTTTTTTTTTCTTTCCCAAATTAAATTTAATGCGCTATGAAATGCATAATCCGTTCTATACTTTATATATATATATATATATATATATATATATATATATATATATATATATATATATATATATATATATATATATATATATATATATAAAAACCTAATATATCTGGGGAGGGGGATATCTGGCTGCAGCTCCAGAGGGCGACTTCCTCGATCCTAACCAATACCTTACCTCACAGATACCAAGAGCTACTCGACAACAACAACAACAACCATTCCAGTAGGATAAAAAATGTCTGACACTATCCAGTACAATCGTCAAGCGGAGCATGAACATCTAACGCGACACATTAACATTCTTATAGCTCAAGAATCCTGTACTCCCTTAAAAGCCCATTTCCGAGTACTTAAACAACTCCAGAGGATGTTCAATATTTCTCGGCAGCGACGTGATAGTATTAATAGGGATAGAAACGATAGTGGAGTTACAGAAATAATAATATCAACAACAACAATAATAATAATGATAATAATAATAATCAAACTGTCGGATATGTTAACTACAATAAATTTACCTTAGTGTATCAAAAACAAAAGATTTCACGTCAAGAGCCTTTTAATTAAACCCAGAATCGCCACCTTGTCCCTTCGTACTAGGACTTCCAAGGCAAAGACATCGGTAGTTCCTGTTAAGTGCGTCACTAAGTCGGAGATGACTCAAGCTCACACTTCTCACGTTTCTCACGCTTTACAAGGAACTACGAGCGAGTCACCCGTTGTCTCCCGGGAAACAGACCGTGACTCTGCACCGGAGACGATCCTCCCGAGCTCTCTTTGTCACGGGTGGTGAGAGAAGTTTGCTGGAGTAGCGTGGCAAAGGCTTAAAAAATCCCTCTCGGGAGACATACCGGAGACTCCTCTCTCAGTTCACCTCGTTACTAGCGAAACAGAAAAGTTTGCAGGAGTGGCGTGGCAGAGGTTGATGCTGACGATTAATTTGTTACACGGACTGAAACGTTTCGAGGGGGAAAATACTGTTTTGGAAGAGTGGCTCACGCCAGCAACTCTTACGGGCGAGTGGGTCGACATCAAGTTATTATCATTGGCGTAATTAGTTCAATCTCTGCAACGGGAGCCACGAGAAGACGGGAACACAGGTTCTCATGAATGTCGCGGGCCAGTGGCCATCATTATGCACGAGCGCTCTCAGATTCTACAAACACCGTCAATCTTGTGATGGCCTCTACAGATACCGCAATAGGCAAGGCTACTAGTCTAGTCCTCTCTTGTGAAATGTTATGAGAGAGAGGCCTTTGTTCAGCAGTGGACTCGAAATGGCTGACTGATTGACAAGTCTAGTTTCCAATTTTAACGTCACCTGAGATGAATAAAATCGACTGGCGTTGGGACAGATTTGTTTATGGTTAATATTAATTACACAATATACGAATCCTACGTTGTTGGTAACAATGCACGGTTTAGAATGTCGCGCGATGTTTTTAATCGTATAGGGGGCGCTGCTTGCAAGGCGTTAATCAAGGGGATACCAAAGGTGAATGAAATGGCCTGGGGCTAGCAGAATAATAAATAAATAAATAAAAAATTGTCACCCGGTACGGGAGTTTTGTTCCCTACATTACTACTGGATTGTAATGTGTACCACTTGAAGAGTTTTATTCTGACTGACTCCAAAATATTATATTCGGCCAAGATGGTGATGGGGGGGGAGGGCAAAGTCCAAGCAGAAACGGGTTAATGGGTGTTTATACGCAATTTAATGGGGGTGAATTCCTTCTCCTTCTCCATTCCCCATACTCCCCAGGAAGAAGACGGTAGAATATAATTGAAGTAGAACTTGATACGATCAGGGCCGAGCGCGACTCGGTTCCGTCAGGTGGACGAGATAAAAACACGAGACGAAAAACTTAAGCAGTGAATATGTAGCTGGCGACAAAGAAACAAGGACAATTTTTATCACAAATTAAATTAACTATAACATCACTGGTGTGTGTGTGTGTGTGTGTGTGTGTGTGTGTGTGTGTGTGTGTGTGTGTGTGTGTGTGTTTTCTACCAATGATTATATCGATGCAACGAGGAAAATTGTCCTGGCCTCTCTTGTGTTGCCGACTTCTAAGGAAGTGGAAATAAAGTGAAAAGATGAAATCGAGGTGGATAAACGGGTGAATGAGAGATGGAAGGGGAGAGGGAGATGAAGGGGATGATTAGGAAATGGAACCGTGGAGGGAAGCGCGCTGGATCGGCAAAGGCGGAGGGAGGGGAGGCAACCAGAGAGTCAGGGTAGTGTTGATGTCCTGGCGATAACTACGGGGCAAAACGTCGCCCGAATCGTTCGTTCGCATTTCCTAGTGCTGTGATCGAGATCTATGAGGGTCGCAAGGGTATCCCGCTGTCTCAGAACCTCCGGTCATGGAGGGAAAAGGAATGAATAAAAATGAAATATAAAAATTATGAAAGGCATTAAGGATCACCAGTAGCATCTTAGGGAATTGGATCCTTCTGATTTGTTGTCGCGATCGAAAACCATTCTGGTTTAGTCGTTTGCTCCTCGCCCATCCATCATTCCTATCGCTTGTGCAGTCATTACTCACTTTCCTGGATGTCCTGAGATGCTGTTCATTTTAATCTGGCGGAAATTTATTAAACTAAGAATCAGCCACAAAGGTAGCAATGTCAGTGATATGTACAGTCACGAGCAAAAGTTTCGACTCACGCACCAGTTCTCACAGCATCGGTACGATTTTTGTCGTGCACGTGATATATTTTCCTATGTAATAGTTTTACGAGTAGGGAATTTTCTTGAATAGATAGAAAACAAAGATTTTGAAATTTGTATCATGAAAACCTCTGGTTGGGTCAAAACTTTTGTTCGTGACTGTGCACGTCAACGTGAAGGAATAAGAAAATCGGGAAATGGCGAAAAACTAACGAAATGTGAGAATTATGGACTACTAGATTTGGCAACACTTGTGAAGATCTCTGTCAAATTGAAATGAAAAGGGTTGTGTTTTACCATAAAAAAGACTAATAAATTATAAATTTATTCACCATTTTATTTTCCTATTCCGTGTCACTCAGTCCAGTGTTTAGAATTGCCTTTATTTCAAAATATATTTGAATACCTTCGGCACTCGCCTTAAAACTACTACTGCCAAAATTGCACATTTAATTCAGATATTCGGGTAAAAAAGAAATATTGATTTTTCAATTGTATCGTGTAATTATGTGGAAACGACACGGCTGCGCACACCTCTGAGGTTTCGTGTCAGATTTGGTGTACAATGTTGATATCGAGTTGATGTGAAGAAAAAAATCCAAAACCCGCGTTGTGGCATTAGTATGCCTCAACCGTAGGCAGCTCACCGCCCCCGCTATACAGACCCCGGGACCAGCAACACGAGAACGCATTTTAACCCGTAAGACGCCAGGGCACAAGGTCCAAGATTCAAAGCATCTGTAGGAGTGTTACACCTCTTTCAGATGTAGGTGGACGTAGTAAGGAACAGGTTATGTTCGGAGCGGGTTTGTGTTGGTCGTAGTAAATGTGGTATACATACTAAAGTATCGATGCCCAAGACAACAATATGAACATTAGATATACATGCAATATGCTCGTGCATGGATGCATGAATGCATGGATACATCTGTCCTCCTCCCCTTTCTCTCTCTCTCTCTCTCTCTCTCTCTCTCTCTCTCTCTCTCTCTCTCTCTCTCTCTCTCTCTCTCTCTCTCTCTCTCTCTCTCACACACACACACACACACACACACACACACACACACACACACACACACGTTCCAGTCAAACAACAACAAAAAATTCAACCACATTTACCCCAAAGACAGACTGCCTTACAAGCATACTTCGTGATTCCAATCAGGTAAACACACACACACACACACACACACACACACACACACACACACACACACACACACACACACACACACACACTTTCTCAACTCAAAATTTTCTAACTTTTATCCAGTTGCTGGGGAGTTCAATACGCTTAGGAAGAAATTATCCGAAGACTCGGCGTCGTTCCCCATGACCGGCTCTTCGCAGAACCTCCGGTGAGCCAAAACGACCCTTCGGTAAGAGGGCAATAAGGCTGAGAACATCTTCCTTCCCCGAGTAGGTTTGGTCCGTTTTACTTGGGGAACCTTGGGGCCTCCCGTGCCAACTCTCCTCTGCTCTTTTACTCCTCTTTTCCATTTCTCTTTTCCACCTGGAGGAGTCAGCGGCGAAGTCCAACTTCCTGATACTTGAGTCAGGACTTCGTCCATGTTCACCGCTTCGTATGCAATAAGCATAGAGTGTATCACCATCATGATGCCCAGACAGAGAGAGAGAGAGAGAGAGAGAGAGAGAGAGAGAGAGAAAGAGAAGGAGGGGGAAGAGTTAGAACATAAATATAACAATGTTTCAATAGAAATGACATCAGTTTGATACAACACCCGTAAAACGAGGATCCTGCATACAGGAATGGGAGGGCGAGAGTCAAATTTTCAAGAAACGGGAGTAAATGAGGTAGGAGGTAAATTTTAAGAAAGCTCGAAGATATAGTGGGAGGGGGAGAGGAGGAGGGGGGGGGGACTACGAAAGTGCAGCGACCTGAGCACTCGGGAGAACCAGCGGAGAGACAGAGAGGACATCAAGTGGGGCCCGACGAGAGGGGAGGGGGTACTCGGCCGCAGACGGAACAGGTCGAGCTGCTTCGAGGAACTAGGGGGAAGGGGTCGGAAGAGAAGCGGAGAGGCGGATGGTGAATAAGCGCTACCCCGAAACGATACAAAGAAAACGGAAAAAATCAAGCAAAGTCTAGGGAAGAATGGACCGAGTGCAGGAATAGCGCGGAATAAGTGCGAATGAAATGCTGAAATGATAACAGATGAGGAGATGCTAAAGGGAAGAAAGGAAGAAGTTACTGAGGGTAAAATGAAGGGAAGGAAGAGGCGAAAACGATGACAACCTGAAAAGTGGGGAATTAGAATGAAACGTAGAAGCGAGACAGGAAAGAGAAGGAGGAAAGATATGCAGAAGAATATCAATTATTAATAAGAGCAGAGGAACGAAACAACGAGTGGGCAAAAACACAAGGGAAAAAACTTGGACCAAAATTATATCAAAATATTTGTCCAAGATGTCACTGTAACTTCTATGAACTTTGACAGTGATCTGATTAATTGGTATTTGTCAGAACCACGTAAGGAGCCACTGCACGCGATACAAAACAGTGACCATATACATCTTGACAAAACAATTATATTATATTTTTTCCATTCTTAACTCTTTAGCAATTTTGCCCTACCTAATTCCAACCTATTTCATTCAACTGTCTCGTGGTAAGGGACATGGAACTGCCTCCTTATGGTCTCTTCCAGTTTCCTCCATTATTATGTCCTTAACATAAACACAGATCATGTGAACATGCCCCGGCACAGCCGTGGGACATGGAGCTTCTTCGGGGCGTTCTGGTGGGGGTGACAGGGCTCAATATCAAACCGCAGGATCTTGGATTCCAAGGATTAGACGACAGCGGGTCCCTCCGTACCTCACGAACTCAGGATACACAGAGCGACAGGTGTCCCGAGGTGGTGCGACGGTTGTGCCCGGAACATGGTGTAAACATGCATAATAAACTCCTCTCCTCCTCCTCCTCCTCCTCCTCTTCCTCCTTCTCCTCTACCGCCCTTCATCCCGAGTACTGCATGAACAGACTCCACCAGCCTCTGTTCATTGTCATCGCTATCAACTGAAATTATTGAAGAAGTTCTTCTTGAACGCAAATTCTTATTCTGGCAAAGCCTGGACGATTTCATATGCAGTGTTAAACTTGGGATATATAGAATTCTCGGTTGATTGAGGCAAGACACAACACAACAAATAAGTCTGCAAAGTACGTTGCCGGGGCTATTCTTAACTTGGGAATCCCATAATCTCGTTTGACTTAAGGTGGGGAGCCTACGCCAGGAGGCGCTGAATAGCTTTGGCCGAAGCCGCACCTTTCCTCTATGCGCTTGGACTGTTAAGGAAGGTAACAGTCACTGTTGGGAATCGGAGAGAACTGCGGGATTCGAACCCACAACTTAGCAAATGTGAGACCGGCACGTTTCTGGTTACGCCACCAGCGCACTTGTGTTCGACTTAAACCGATACGAAATATCAAAACTCGTGTTATAAATCGACAAACCTGTTTCAAACTCATCCGCTACCAAAAGGAATTAAACACAACTGAATAAATTAGCATGGCGGCAGAGAGGATAAAGGGACAAGTACCACTCTGTGCGGAAGGAGTTTCAGGAGGCTTCAGTTCGAACCTCGACAACATCAGCTCCTCACCCCCACCTCCCTCCATCCCTCCCTCCCTCCCTCACTCAGCCACCCACTTCGACGATTACATTACGGGTGAGTCAGCCAACGTCCACCTTAGACCAAATACGTACAAGAGTACGTCCAGATAAAGACATGTGAACGAGACTCTTTGGATATAAAAGGAAACGTCCAATTCGTAATACGAATGGCTTGATTAGTCTGAAATCTTTGGCGGTGCTATCCAAGCGCAATGCAGCTCTACAGCGAGGTTACTCACAGTTCCGAGCAAATGTTAAGAATAAAAAGTAACACTGTCCTTAGGTTGAAAGAAGCGAAACAGAGAAGCTCCCTAGAGTGACGTAGCGCAGGTTGGGAGAGGCGGTTGACGACTGACGAGGTTGAAATACTCTCTCTCTCGTCTCCCCATATGTAGTCACGAATCTGACCATATAAAGTCATGGACCACGTTGGACCCACAAACTTGAACAACTTCCGACTTCCGAGGAGGAGTAGGAGGAGGAAGGGAAGGTGTATCTACGAGGTCCTGGTACTCCTTAAGGGCAGCGAAGAACACACAAGGCAAAGAAGAAGAGTATGAACCCTACGAAGGACCAGAAGAGGAAGAACTAGAAGAATCAGAAGATGAAAATGAAAAAGAGGAAGAGGAAGAAGAAGAAGAGGAAGAGGAAGAAGAGGAAGGGGAAGAGGAAGGAGAAGAGGAAGAAAAAGAGGAAGAGGAAGAAGAAGAAGAGGAAGAGGAAGAGGAAGAGGAAGAAGAGGAAGGGGAAGAACCCGAGGAACCAAAAGAATCGGAAGATGAAGATGAAAAAGAAGAGGAACAAGAAGAAGAAGAAGAAGATCAACAACAACCATCCTATCTCCTTTCCGGGGACCACCCATTTCGCCATCTCCCGGCCCACTATTGACATTTATTAGTCTGTACTGTTCTCCCTTGGCGCCAAGGTCCCACAAAAGCTTTACCACCAGAGTCGTTGATGGCTTTAGAATGTTTTCACGGACGGATAATCCAGCGATTATCAACCCCTTCCCTGTGTCATCTACCTCTTCGACTTGAGGCGTTGAACCTTAAATAGCTACTCCCATACAGCCAACATAAAGACATAAGAAAAAAATCAGTAAGGTTCTGCATAAAATGAACTCATAATTCATGGTATAGATTATCTAAGTCAGCCAATGGATCAAGAAAATCAAGAAAAAATGAATACAAGTTGGTAATAGGCGACTTCCATACTAAAGTGGGGAAGAAGATGGGAGATGAATCGTGCATTGGGAAGTTTGGAGTAGGTGAGAGAAATGACAAATGCGAGCTGCTAGTAAACTTGCAGAGGACTACAACATGATCATAATGAACACTTTCTTCCAAAAGATAGTTTCGACTTGGAGCAGTGTTCAATTAAACGGACAATGGACGCAGTTACGCTCGCAGCTCGCCACAAAGAAAGAAATGCAATAAATAGAATAAAAAAAAATGTCCGTAGACTTAAAAGGTCACCGTGATGATATCATGTCTTTCATTCGTAGCTTATCTCTGGGCAAATAATTGTCGCACGAGGCCGTGCCTTGTCACTTCTGCAAACTTTACTGTATGTTCCTATCCCACAGGTTACCTTCGGCACCTGCCACTTCATCTCCCTTCCCTCGGGGGTGCTGTCCTGGACTACTTAACCCTTCCATGGCTGCGGAACGTCGTCCATTTGGTCCTTTTAGCCCCCATTTTCAAGACATGAATAAATGCGCATCTTAACTGCTCCATATAAGGCCCACTGCCTGAGGGAGGTGGGTGAGGAAACAGTCAGGTGGCCGCCCGCTTCACCCTTTCCAGTCTTCTTTTTCACTGCAGATTCCAGCACCCGCGAGGGGTGATGGAGGACGGTGGGGGGGTGGGGGTGGAGAGATGTGTGGAAGGAGGGTGGCAATGAAAATGGTCAGTAATGGTAACTGCAGAGGTTGTCACAGTCGTGCAAGTCATCGTTCTGCAGTGGGCTTGGAATGGCCAATTGAATGGTAATTGCAATTATGAGGCTGTACTAGCGATCGAGTTGGTGACGTTGGGGAAAAGGAGAGGAAAGGGAGATGAGAAGGAGAGACAAAAGGGCAGGGAAAAAGAAAAGAAGAAAAATCAAAGTTCTCAGTCGTGAATTCAACAGAAACCGAGAGACAACTGGACGCAGGAAGAGCTGGAGAAGAAACAGAAGGATGCAAACGTAAACGAGGTTAATCGAGAAGTTACAAACGAGGTTGTGGTTGTGGTCGTGGCTGTGGTTGTCGCCAGCAGCGACAAAGGAAGCAGCAGGCGAAGGCAGCAGGTACCACTGCACCTGCCGCGGATGCGACGTTAAAATACGTTTGCAGGTAGAACACCTGTTATGGTTTAACAAGAAAGTGACAGTAAAGGTAAAAACAGCTGTCCCTACCCACAAACGCCTCCTCCCCCTCCCCCTCCCCCTCCTCAATGGACACCACTTCCTCTTCTCAGCAAAACATTGGAGTCAATAATCCTCACTTCGCGTTGTCCGTTAGACCTGCTCGGAGACCACCATTATAAAAAATAAACAAATAAAACAACTAATAATAAAGAGAGACAGAACCATCAAAATCTAACATTACAATTTCTTTCAACCTACCAACATCCAGTAAGTAAATACGATGTAATGTTGTCTTGTCCCCACTGGAACCAAACCCGAAAGAAATCACCGTTGCATAATTCCTGTAAAGTATCAACAAGACTCGCAAGAATATTCAGGGGGTCCTCGAGCTACGTCGGAGATCCGTTCCTACGGACCGATGTACTGTAAAGCGATTTTCGACGCATGTCGGAATTATCATCGCCTAAATCAATTACTTAACCTAAAACAACCTAACGTCATACGTATATATCAAGAAGCAGAACTAGCCCACAGGAAAATGAAAGGGAGAAAATAACTATATTACAGAAAAATGACAAAAATGAAACTGAAAAAAAACACAAAATGACAAATGAAACTGTACATTCTGTACCGCCGTAAATCTAAACGACGCATGTTGAGGGTGACGTAGGTCGAGGACCTCCCGTATACATAAACAAACACCACAAACTCCCCCCCCCCACCTCCCCGTGTTTGTGAATGGATGGGACGCAACGCGACAGGTGAAGCGGGTGGGGTAGGTGGTGGGGGGAAGAGAGGGGGAGAGTGAATGACTCGAGCAACTGGGTGAATACCAAAGGGGGAGGATACGGCAATGGGTGACGGAGCGGATATTGAAGGGCTGACAGAGTGGCAGGAATGACTGACAGATTAGCTGGGCGGTGGGTGACTGAAGCTGTTGTATAACGGAAGGGTTGAATGGTGGGACAACATGGGTGGTGGGGGGATGGTGTCGGAGGGTGTGCAAAAGGCATAGTGGAATCAATAGGAGGTATAAAGAAGGTAGAATGCTGATGTGAAGGGG
>NC_134815.1:34954267-34956767 GCF_046742065.1 Oratosquilla oratoria | reverse complement strand
CAGCATCACCGTCTCCGGAAGAAGGAAAGGGGCAAGCAACCGGCAGTCATACACCGGTCTATACAAGAACAGGTCATCTCATTTCGTAAAGAAAACGAACAATATGGCGTGAGGGGTGTGGTAATTTATAACAGACTCCAACTTGGCTATTTCTCCGATCGCTCCTCCTCAAGCTGTCCACGAGTTATTTTTCGAAAGCGGATTGACCTGCTCTTGTTTAGAGCTTGACTCGCTCTAGGCGTGCGATCACAGCCAGAAGACTCTACTACCTGTTGCTTATTTTGTAGGAAAGTGTGTGTGTGTGTGTGTGTGTGTGTGTGTGTGTGTGTGTGTGTGTGTGTGTGTGTGTGTGTGTGTGTGTGTGTGTGTGTGTGTGTGTGTGTGTGTGTGTGTGTGTGTGTGTGTGTGTGTGTGTACACAAACATGTATATGGCTTTTGCACGCTGTGGTATGCTTTCATAGGGATTTTATGATATAATCGTTAATTGTCATTATTTAGCTGTTACGAGCTGTGTGTATGCGCTCCTACGCGTGCGTATTAGCTCCATAAACCACCCAGCATCACTCATCTCATCACACTTCACCTGAGCACTGTTGTCGATCACCAACGGACTGACATAAGAAAGTGTGTGTGCGTGTGTGTGTGTGTGTGTGTGTGTGTGTGTGTGTGTGTGTGTGTGTGTGTGTGTGTGTGTGTGTGCTGTACGTGTGTAGGTTATGTCAGGGGTATACTGAAACCACATGTAAATAAACTCTCCGTAGACCTTCAAGAGAGAGAAAAACCGCCTATGGCGTCCGAGCGAGGACGACATCACACGGTGAGCCACACTCACCTTGAGAGCGCAGAAGATGCAGGCGTCGGCCAGACACGCATGGCCGTTCAATTCTCGGAAACTGCGACGGAAGATGTCCAGGTGCCACAACACCTTTCGGGGGAGAAAAGAAAAAGAAAAAATTAATATAGAGGACAAAAATTCTGTATGGTAATTTTACAACTAGTCTGCAAAATATCGCATACAACATTATATTTTTCCATCGGAGAAAAAAGACAATTATGTATGGTAATGGCTCATATTAATCCTATGTATGGTAATGGCTCATATTAATCCTATGTATGGTAATGGCTCATATTAATCCTCAATTTCCCACTGATTGTGTATATTTTTTCGTAAGCCAAACTTGGGTGCAATTAACTTAAAACTGCTCCACATGCATTACTCGAAAATTTATTACTACCGCAAAATTTTCTAGACTAGAAATTATTTGTCCAGAAAATGCTTCACAGTTTTCATGCGAAATTCACAAACACTGCTAATGTTAGACACATAAAACAAAATACCGACTAAAACATTTTACAAAGATGACCAACAAAAATACCTCTCCCGTGACTAACATGACTTCCAACGGACAAAGTATTCCAAACAACCTAAAATGTATCAACATGATTTTTCCGAGGCCCGGGATAAACCCGGCAGGCAAAAAGTCTCCCTTAACGAGCTATTGTCGAAACCGGTTGAAAGGACCGGGTTCCTCGGGGGCGGGGGGTGGGGGGGGGGGTTCGAAGCTCCTCTTGTGCCCACTATCCCTTGTGAAGCACGAAAATGCTTAGTAGAAAGAGCGAGGCTAGTGTAGAAGAAATGTTAACCCCATTCGATAAGGTGATGGTCTTCCTATATTTGGTTTAGGCCAACACTGCGTGATTTTATTCCCCCGAAGGAGCGATGTCACTGTGATGGGTGGGTGAAGACCAGCATTGTAATGCTACATGTTTAAATGCCGAAACTTTCACTATGTTGGGCCTGTTCAATTCCGTTCAAGTTTCACTTGTACAAGAAGTCACAGGAATTCTCCCAAGACATTGTTGTACTGATACGAATAATGAGAGTATTATTATACAGAAGTGATGACACATTTTATATCCACTTGTGCATTACACTCCTGGTTATCAAAAATGTGTTTATGTTCAAGGAAACAATGAAGCTTGTTGTCTAGCCTTTCAAAGCCTAGTTTACTTGGGGCAAGTTGAGTAGCAAGTCAAGTATGCAAGTTACTTGAACTGGAGAAGAAAGCGAGCAAATACATGTTCACACAGGCCAAGTCAGAGATAAGTGGCCTGTGTGAGCATATACTTGCTCGCTTTCCTCTCCGGTTCAAGTAACTTGCACACTTGACTTGCCTCTCAACTTGCCCCGTATAAACGAGGCTTTAGAATAAGAAAGACGAGCGTTCTCGTCTTGATCGACAATATCGCATTTTATTGGTGATTTCTGGTTGTCGCCAGGCAATTTTATTACATTATGGGGGATGGGGAGAGTGACGTCACTATCTAAAGGTGTTATCACACTGGGCTATTTTTACTCCGACCGTTGGAGGAAAAAGTCCCCAGTGTGATAACCTAACACCTTGGGTTTTTGGTTGTCTGTCAGCTGCTTTTAGTCAGCTAAAGGAGACATTCCCTATCCCCAACCCGCGACCTAAATGGTTACCAGAAACCGGTGAA
>NC_134815.1:34934267-34949267 GCF_046742065.1 Oratosquilla oratoria | reverse complement strand
CCTCCCCTTCGCACAGGTGGAACAGAAAGGCCACGTCACAGGTAATAATATTTTTTTTGCATATTCCTATACGCCAGCGTCTATTGATAAAAGAATGAGTCTGCAAGAGACCATAAGGCCTACACTTGGCAGTCCCCCTCCTCAACATCACCTCAACCTACACATACTTTGAATTTCCTATCCCATCAATAAATATAGGTTTAATGAAAATAAAAATATCCAAGAAACATTGTCAACAATAAATATGTGGCAGCATGGGTCATCACTAATGCAAGATATTTTACAGGTCAGGTTATCAGCAATATAATAATAAAGGATTAGACTCAAAACACCGAAATTAAGAAAAATATAGTTTGGAGCGCACGCCTACTAAGATGACATTGAAAGGTTAATACTGTGCGTACGTGCGTGCTAGGCTACCCCCTCCTTGTGGGGGGAGACGTAGTACGAGCTGAGCCCGGGGGCCCGGAAGGAGTGGTAGGTCAAGTCGAAGGATAAGGCGTGACGCAGTGGTGGTGGAGGATTCTTTCGCGTCCTTCTTGTCCTTCCGCCAACAAGCAGTGCACAACCCAGGGATGCCCCTTAATCAGGTCTAAGGTCTTCCGTAAGTCGGATTTTACAAGTTCTCCTCTGGCTAACGATTAACGACTTAATTCAGTTTTGAGTGTGTGTGTGTGTGTGTGTGTGTGTGTGTGTGTGTGTGTGTGTGTGTGTGTGTGTGTTTACCTAGTTTACCTAATATTTTGCGGGGGAAGAGCTACGCTCGTAGTGACCCGCAGTTGTATCTTTCCGCATCCAATTCTTTCTTAAAATCATGTATAGTTTTAGCACTCACTGTTTTCTCTTTCAATTTATTCCATGTATCTACTCTGTGGAAAACTTATGTTTCAAATCTCTTCAGTAACTGTGTGTGTGTGTTTCTGTGAGTGTGAAAGAGAGAGAGAGAGAGAGAGAGAGAGAGAGAGAGAGAGAGAGAGAGAGAGAGAGAGAGAGAGAGAGAGAGAGAGAGAGAGAGAGAGAGAGAGAGAGAGAGAGAGAGAGAGAGAGAGAGAGAGAGAGAGAGAGAGAGAGAGAGAGAGAGAGAGAGAGAGAGACGCAGTATCCACAGAGTCCTCCCCACTTGGTTCCGGCGCATATCCGAGTGCGTGTTGACAAAATCATCATCACTACACTACAGGCTTCCGGTCATTACAAATTGAACACATGCACACGCGCGCGCGCATGCGTTCATACTTAAAAAAAAAAAAAAGAGAAGAACGCACATCCAAAGCGAAAACTTCCTACTAGGACCAGGATATCGACTTAGGAGAAGAAGAAATCGAGCGAACTGCACAGGGACTGAGCGAAGTCCTCATTCTGGATGTGAACGAGAAAAAAAAAAAGTGGACACCCGGATTTGAGCCACTCACTACGTGTGGCCAGTGGCATTTGGCACCCTCCACTACACCTGGCTAGCGGCATCTGGCAACGAGATCGTAGTAAACAGTGGTATTTTATGAATCGCGCTTACCTTTGTTGATTATTATTATCAACGTCTTTGCGTTGGCCAATGCACAATATATATTCAAATACATGTAAAATAATAACACACACACATGTATACATACATATATAAACACATACAACATGCATACACACATATGCTAATGGTCAATTTTTCAATTTATAAGGGGATGACTTATCCTACTCCTATATGTTGTCCTTTTTATTTTAGCTCTTTTTTTATCATAGCTTTTGCTTCTTCGTTTTGAGTAGAAACGACTTCGGTTGCGATCTTTTGTTTTTCAAATTTCCAAACGTCAAATGACTTTTGCGTAAGAAGCTGAATGAGGAACCAAGAGAAGTTAAACCTAGAATACGAATGTTAGACACATTGTTGAGATGCTCTTACGGAACTCTAGAATACTGTAACCGAAGCAGTTTCTACTCAAACGGAGTAGCAAAAGCAAGTAGCGTGTGCCGCCACCTTAAGACTCCAAATAAAACTTTCGCTGTCGAGTAGCTGATGTACAGTCACGAGCTAAAGTTTTGACCCACACTACAGTTCTTACATCACTGTGCGAAACTAGTCAAGGAATAAACTCCTGTTCTACTTGTGTGTTTCCCTCTACTCCTCTTACAACCTGTCAGGATGTCTTCATATATATATATATATATATATACACACACACGCGATTTTTTTTGTTCGAGTATGTGCTGTCTTTCTCATCATTTACGTTGCAAGAATTATAAGAAAAAATAAGCAGACACAACGAAAATAAGTCTCTGAGGAAAACAAGAACGACTAAAATTTCCGATTCATGAATAAATAGTGAGGCGGAGACGGCATTACTATTACTACGTATCGCGTCACTGACTGGTCGAGTGTAGGATCACGTCAACAACAACAACAACAACAACAACCACAACCCTGGGCGCTCCTTTACGAGTGCCGCATTCCTCTTACTCCGACAACTGACAGGGGCAAGCCTGGCTCGTGTGCTTGCATGAATATTCGCCATTATGGAGGTGGGCAAGCAGGAATGCATGAATATATGCATGCGTTCCTCCTGTTATGTCTGGTTCGGTTTTACACAGTAGGCCTTGGGTAAATATTGAAAATTTCTAAGTGTATAGGGCTCCATGTATAGGTCAATTCAGTGCAGGGAACTAGAGAAAGAAAGAGAGAGAGAGAGAGAGAGAGAGAGAGAGAGAGAAAGAGAGAGAAAGAGAGAGAAAGAGAGAGAGAGAGAGAGAGAGAGAGAGGGGGGTAAGACTTCTGGTGGAGATGGGAGGGAAACAAATGTGATGATGGAGGTCAGGAGGTACGTAGCTGCGGCCGAAGCCGTCACATTTTTCCTATCATGCGCTTTAGGGTCTGTTGGGGCACGTAATAATCACTGCTGGGAATCGGAGAGGAGTGTGGGATTCGAACCCACAACTTGGCGCATGCGAGACTAGCACGATTCCGATGACGTCACCAGCGCACACACGAAATAGAATTGAAGAGACACGAAGAGGCCGAAACGACAAAAGCGAGGACATCGAGGAATGGGCGACTCGAGTGGGGACGCTGGAGGACGAGGGCGAGGACGAGGACGAGGACGAGAGTCGCCAAGGCTTCGAGTGTGAAGCCGCACAGGTGCGTCGAGCTTCCTGCAGCGCGATGCAAGAGCACTTGCTCTTTAAAGCTGCACAAACAAAGAGCGACCACGCACGCACACACACACACACACACACACACAGACACACACACACACACACAGATACTTGGAACAAATTAGACAAAGAAACAGTGTGTGCACACACTATTCAAGAATTTAAGAAAAAACTTGATGCTGAGAGATACAAAGACGGGTCGCCACGAGCATAGCTCCCTTCCCGTATAATATAACTAGGTAAATACACACACACACACACACACACACACACACACACACACACACACACACACACACGAGCATATGGGCTCTAACGTCCCTTCCACTTTCAGAGAGACAAGCCTCAAGTCCCGTCAACGAGGTTGATTAAAGCTTACCCTCAAAAGAAATATTTCCCTGCGGCCGAAGGCACCAATCGTAGTCCTTGGGACCTAAAGGGAGTTTTCTTGGTCTGTCGCCGAGTAATTGATGTATTTTTCATTTCCTTTGTCCCTCTTCCAAAAACCTAAACTTCCTTATTACACCTCATAAACCTGAGAGTTCCTCATTTCCTTGGGTTCCTTCCGTCTTAGTCGCCTCACTCTTTCCCTCTAATCGTGCTAATCCTCCCCCCCCCCCAATCTCGCCCCATCCTTCACCAAACCTCATCTAGCCCCATGTAGGATCTTCTTCTCCCCATACCTCCTTCATTAACCCCCCATCCCCCCTCTCTCTTCCTCCCCCCCTCTCTCTCTGGTGGAAGGAGAGCGCATGTGCACATAAGCAATGAACCCAACATGTCAGTATCTGTGCACCCACGGTAGCCTACATCTAATTTCCCTTTCAATAAAACTTAGAAAATGTTAAGTAATACAACATGATTGTAACACAACATTATAGGCATTTGTTAATACAGTCTGTTTTTTTTCTATCTGAAGAATATCTATTGAATATTAGAAAAAAAAATAAGGATAGGAATAATAGGTGGTAATGTACATGGAACTGCCTAGTATACGCCTTATGGTCTCTTCCAGTCTCCTTCATTCTTGTATCGGTGGAATTCATCCGTTGGCTCAGTTAACGGTTCGACCCAAAGGTCACTCAATGACCTAATAATTCTGTAACAACAGACCTTGCAGTTATCCACGCAAAAGAACAGGAACTATGTGACAAAAAATAACAACAAAATGGAGGAAGAACAATCCTCGGGTACCACCGACAACGGGAGATTGATTTTCTTGTTTATTTACTAGTTTTAATTAAAAAAAAATTAATTAATCGCTTGATATACAAAGAGATGATGTTGGGAATCCTGTTTTCCTGAAACCACATTGATATTTGATCATTTCAACATCTACCTACTCCTATTACTAATTAGTGTACCTAGTCCATTTCAATATAGTATTTCAAGTTCACGTAACTTCCCAAGAGAGAGAGAGAGAGAGGGAGGGGGGGAGAGAGGGAGGGGGGGAGGGAGGGGGGGAGAGAGGGAGGGGGGGAGGGAGAGAGGGAGACAGAGAGGCAAAGAGAGCGAGAGAGAGAGGGGGAGGGAGTGAGAGACATACAGGGAGACAGAGACAGACAGACAGAGAGCGAGAGAGAGAGGGGGGAGGGAGAGAGAGAGACACATACATGGAGACACAGAGAGAGAGAGAGAGAGAGAGAGAGAGAGAGAAGGGAGAGAAAGAGAGAGAGAAGCTGGGATGCACAGATGGTACTTTATCCTTTAAACCACAGCTACTATTAACGTACACCAACGTACCGAAGTATCCTTTCTCAAATCCATTTACGGAAAATAGAAAGTCAAAATAATAAAATCAGTTTCATCAGGGGACGGAACCCCTCCCCCCCCCCATTTAATCAAAACATTCCCCCTGGGTGGCCATTCTCTCGGTCCCAGGGTGACTGACAGTCCCACTCGGGGTAGACAATGCATAAACACTCAGAAGAAATCAGGCTGTTTCTGCTTGAGTGGACAGTGCTGGCAAGTAAACAGAGCAGACAATACGTCAGCCCCCTCGCCTTCCCCCTTCCTTCGTCGTACCGTCAGGACGATTTGTGCGTTGGAGCGAGCTGATGGATAGGCTTGGCGTGGCTGGGGCCAGGGGTCGGGTGGGTATCAACTACGTGACGTAACAGGAAGGGTGCTATCGGGTGATGCTTTGATGCGATGGGAGGAGGAAGAGAGGAAACACAGGGTGGTTAGGTACCGGTGGTAACAAGTGGACAAACATTACAAAAAATAAATAAAGAATAAAAATGATAAATTTAACGTGATCGAAATTCCTAGAGAACTTTTTTGGAATTAGATATCGGAGCTTTTGACGAAGTATTAAAGTGGCGGGACACTAGGCTAGCACGCTACTTGCTTTCGCTACGTTTGAGTAGATACGACTTCAGTTACAATATTCTAGACTTCCGTAGGAACATCTTAGCAGTGTGTCTAACATTCGTATAGGTTCAAATTCTCTTAGTTCGTCATTCAGTTTCTCACAATATGACGCAAGATTAATCTTGGAAATTTGAAGAAAAAAAATCGTAACAGAAGTCGTTTCTACTCTAACGAAGTAGCAAAAGCAAGTAGCATGCTAGCGAGAAATGCCTAGTGAACCGCCATCTTTACGGGCGGAGAGGAGAAGGGGGAGGGGGTGGGGGAAGAGGTCGAGGAGTGGGTCATCTACCAATGGGAGACGTGGGGGATTGTCCCCCAAAGCCGAAGGTCGTCCCGAGGCAAGTAGGACAATCCAGAACGATTGGAGAACATCGACTTCGAGTAGTTTGGATCGAAGACTAAAACGATCTCAGAACGTCAATGATTTGGTAAAGAACGCTGGACGTGCGAATAAGGACGTGGAAATGGAAATGATAAAATATGATAAGTACTGAAAAACAAAGTAAAAAAAAAAATGATGAAAATAACCATAACAACGTAATTAGGAAGCTGGAATAGAACACGGAGGCACCGACGTGAAAATATAAATGATAAAATAATGATAAATATCAAAACTAATAATAAACGGATAATAACATACGAAGCAGAATCAAAGGAAATAACAAGAAAGACAACGTGGTCGGCTGCATTTCCAGGACTGACGAGTCGTAAGGAATTCTATTAAATAACAAACCCAGGCTATAACACTGGACCAAGGACCTCTGTATAGTAGGCAGAGGGGGTGGGAAGGGGGTTTGGGGGGTTGACAACTCACGACATGGTCCCCATACACTAGAATACAATCGCAACACCCCATACCAAAAACAGAATTCCATAAAGGGCGTGTGTGTGTGTGTGTGAGGCTACATCGCCAATAGTCTCTTGAGGCCTCCAGAGGCGAACACGTGAGGAGCTGAATGCAGACTCTTCCCTCGCCCAATACCCTCAATGCGAGCCACAGATTCCTGACCCACGTGGAGAACAAAACAAACTGTACCCCCCTTCACCCCCTCACCTACCCGTCCACCTGGTCCACTCGTTGTGGATCACTTACGATCCACTCGATGTGACTTGGAGAGACACATACTTGAGACTCCGGGTTCACTGTGAAGATCACAGTGGCCATCATCTCTTGTGACATTGTAGTACGTGTGTCTTCGTGTCGAATACTTACGATATGATGAAGCCTCGTGTCGTACGATTCAATGGCGTTGTAAATTTACGATCTAAAGATACGACCCTCTTACAACTCCTTAAGCTATATAAGGTACAGTAGGATATATAGGTGGAGACAGCTGTATGATGAGGATTCTGCAGATTAGGTTAGGAGCTTACACCAGGAGGCGCTGAGTAGGGACTGTTTTGGGCAGGTAACAGTCACTGATGGGACTCGAAGAGGCCTGCAGGATTCGAACCTACAACTAAGCGAGTGCATGGCCAGCACGCTTCCGACTACGTCACTATGTCAACTGTAGAATAAATATTCTGGGGAATCTGGATTGAACAGTGTCAAATAACCCAATAAACCCCCAGCAATAAAAGGCATCAGGAATTTGTTAACATAACCACTGATGTCTACTCTCCCTCCCGTGCAGGGTGGGGTGGCACCATTTCATTCCTGTCCTGGCACCACCAGTGACTCCACCATCATCAGTTCGGTGGCGACGGTGATAGCACCATAGAGGAACCTACCTACCTACAGTTCAACCCGAGAGGATCTCTTACCTTTGGAGCACGAACGCGCATAAACACGAATAACGACGCACCTACTATAAAGCAGAAAGTGATGAGTGTGAGGTAGAGGAGGAACGTAAGAACGTCAAGGAGGAGGAATCTAAGAATGTCGAGGAGGAGGAGGTGGTGGAGGAGGAACGTAAGGACATCGAGGACGAGCAGTAACGTATGAATGTCGAGGAGGAGGAGGAACGTAAGAACGTCGAGGAGGAGGTGGTGGAGGAGGAACGTAAGGACATCGAGGAGAAGCAGGAACGTAAGAATGTCGAGGAGGAGAAGGAACGTAAGAACTTTGAGGCGGTGGAGGAACGTAAGAACCTCGAGGAGGAGCAGGAACGCAAGAATGTCGAGGAGGTGGAGGAGGAACGTAAGAACGTCGAGGAGGAGCTAGATCGGAATGAGGGCACAATGGCCGCTGGAGGGCGACCATTGTGCAGACCGAATACCCTTCCTTTCAGTCGCGGTCCGGACCAGCCTTCATTCTCTCTGCTCGTCTTCCTCTTCTATAATTTCCTTACCTTTACATATACACCATACTCTAGGGATGCGTGCGTGCGTGCGTGTGTGTGTGTGTCTGTGTGTGTGTGTGTGTGTGCGTAGTAATTTGATTTCCCTGATTTATATATATATATATATATATATATATATATATATATATATATATATATATATATATTTCTAACATTATGTAACATTATGCGACTAAGCTTGTCTTTCTCTTCATAAGCGGTACTGACCTAATAATAATAACAAAATAATATCCCTTTCATCCGATTCTTCTATCTTGTATACATTATATTATACATCAAACTGCGACACTGAGAACATACAATGATAATATGCTTTCTCATAGCCTCTGGCTCTCAGCTTTCGCGTCTTGTGAAGCAAATTGTGGTTCCCATTGAGAAAGACTACTGCTTTGATCTCCCTTTTATCCGGCTTTCCCACATCTTACATAGTAATATATTTTACAAAAAAAAAAAAAAAAAGACATTGAAAACACGAAATGAAAAAACTATTGTCCCACTTCTCCCGGTGACCACGTGTCCTCGACCCCTCCCTCACGTTTTCTATTGCTTCCCATTTTCTTTCCGTTGCTAGCGACCGAACTCAGTAAGGCTCGTTACACACGTAACGACTTTTCGCCGCACGCCGTCCAGGACACGACGTCGTGCTCTCAAATTACCATGGATGTCTATGGACGCTTTCACACGGCACGACAAAGTCCACGTGTGGAAACGTCCATAGGCACCTGTGTTTATTTGAGAGCACAACTTCGTGTCGTGGACGGCGCACGGCGAAAAGTCGATACGTGTGAAACGAACTCAGCAACAGTTTGAAAACTATGTTGGCGACAAGAGCATGTCCCCGTCGCCATATATGGACGACAGTCATAAAGTGCAATGTTTGCGCGTTCGAAGACACTCTGGAGGCGAGGGTGGGGGTGGGCCGGTTTTGTGGCCCGGTCCTTTGGAGCTCGCTAGGCTTTGTTCCAAGGATACCTCTCTGTTGTGTGTTGAAGTCTCCCAAAGGGACTGGATCCGTTGAATGCTTGGGCCTTGTTACTCAATGGACGAATGAGAGCCAAGTGGTCAGTGTACGTTCCCGGCATTGTAAGAAAAAATAATTATATATATATATATATATATATATATATATATATATATATATATATATATATATATATATATATATATTTCAGTCATAACATAAGAATGGGGGAAACTACAAGAGACCATAAGGCCTACACTAGGCAGTTCGATATCCATTACTACCTATCATGCCCATCCATGACATGATCTAATCTTCTCTTAAAACAAGCAATTATTTCAGCGCCAACTAAATGGTTGCTAAATATATTCCATTCGTTAACCACTCTGTTTTGATAAACCAGTTCATGCCTATTTCCTTCTTAAACCTAAATTCGTCCATTACTACAAGTCCTACCCTGTCAAAGTATATATATATATATATATATATATATATATATATATATATATATACATACATATATATATATAAACTTTTTATATACATATATATATATAATTTTATATATATATATATATAATATATATATATATATATATATATATATATATATATATATAATTCAAAACTCCAAAGTTTTCAGTCCACGTGTTTTGGAAATTACAACCACGTTGGACGTAGTTTGAAAACTACCTGGCATACTTTCCCCGCCTCCTCCTCCACCCTCCAAGCCAGGTAGACGGAAAATGTCCCCCTCCCCCCCAAACCTAACCACCCACCCACCCAAACCTCCCTACGTCCTACCAACCGCCAACCCTGGCGGTCCCCACCGCTTCGAATTTTCCATTTTCCTTTACATTCGTCTCACAGTTCAAAATGAATGGGATGGCAAGGGGTCACAACTAACATTATCCAATGGCTTTCAAAGTCGTGTGATGCATTTTAATCCATAAACAGATCTGATACTTGGGAGACGGAACAGGAACATCTGCTTACCAAGTCAGATTTTGAACGAAAGTAAAGAATGGAAGTACAACGCCAACCGGCCTCCTTGAAGTTTAGTGTTTTTCTGAACGAAAGGAATTGAAATATTGACAAACGTCCATCAAGGGGGGAAGAGGAGAGGAGAGACAGAGGAGAGACAGAGGAGGAAACCGGAGGTGGGGAAGACGTTGTGGGGGGGGGGAGGAAAGAGGGAGAGGTGATGGGGGAAGGGATGATGGATAGATAGGGGGATAGGAATACTCAGACTATTGCGCGCGAAGTTGAACTAGTGCGCGCGCACACACACGCACACACACACGCACACACACACACACACACACACACACACACACACACACACACACACACACACACACACACACACACAATTTCTTCATTTATTCCCGAAATTTGTTTTAGTTTCTGAGGGAAGGAATTGTTCTTCCCGAATCAAATACTAACAGTTGGCAGCCATGCCTGCCTTTTCATTGGATCCCATGAAACGTTGGTATGCCTGATTACGATCAGTTTGCGTGTTATTAGCAAACATTTCATCATCTCGCATATGTAATATCTTTAACAAAGGAGGGATAACCAACATTTTAAGATGTTGGATATAGTAAGAGTTGCAATACGATAAATTAGAATAAGGAATGCATGTGTGGGATTTAGATATGCAATGCAGTTTCTCTCTGGGTTTTGTAGTTAGATGTACTCCTCAACAGATTAACTTTATTAGGCGAAATGAATATGTGTATACTCACACACACGCGAGCGCACACGTGCACACATACACGTGTATAACACACACACACACACACACACACGTGCATACATACACATGTATAAAACACAAGATCACGCACACATACACGGCAACACACAATACGCGCGCACGCACGCACACACGCACACATACATACACACACACACGCACGCATACACGTGTATAACACACAAAATCACATATACACGGCAACACACACAATACACGCACACACATGGACGGCACGTTTTACGAAGCCTACTTTCGCTCAAGGGGAAAGTGGCGGTAATAAATGTGGCTCTCGAGGAGGAGGAGGTCCAAGAGGAGGAGGAGGAGCAGCAGGAGGAAGAAAAAAGTAATTAAGAAATTAAGACGGCTGGGCAGGGCAGTCGGTGGCGGGGGGACTTGGATAAGGTAATGCGAAAACGTAAATAAACCTAAACTGGGCAACAAAATGACTCCCACCTCGCTCTCTCTCTCTCTCTCTCTCTCTCTCTCACGTGGCATATCACCCATCCGTCTTAAGCCTACTTCGTTTATGAATAAATTACACAGAGTGGACTCCATGGTCATCTGCTGCGAGCTTAGCCTCCCCCCCCCTACACACACACACACACCGCCATCATCCTACCTTCCTTACATTCTTTGCAATTCAAAATATTGTTCATTTCAGACTTGACCCAAGTACTTTAATCTACAAACCAAAAATGGTGTGTGTGTGTGTGTGTGTGTGTGTGTGTGTGTGTGTGTGTGTGTGTGTGTGTGTGTGTGTGTACGTGTGTGTGTGTGTGTGTGTGTGCGTGTGTGTACGTGTGTGGGTGTGCATGTAAGTATGTGTGTGTGCACTATTTCTATCCACCTGAGAACAGGATGAAGGTGAGGTTACGCCAGGAGGCGCTAAGTAGCTGCAGCCAAAGAAGTCACCTTTGTCCCACTGCTGGAAATCGGAAAAGGAGTTCGGGATTCGAACCGACAACTACGCGGATGAGAGACCAGCACGCTTCCGATGACACCGCCAGCTCACAAGGCACAATAATTAAACTTCAGTAATGTTTCAGTCCATCTGTACGTTAAATCCCCCGAAACCATCCCTCCCAACGAACGAAAAACTGAAACAAGAACAAGAATAACTAGATTTAATGAAAGTTCGGAGTAATATATCTAATCAGCAATAATTAGATTTTGTGGAAGTTCTGAGTATTACTTTTAAAACCCAATTTCAAAGAGTATAATTAGTGGTCTCTTCATCGAAGGAGTACATCATCAACGTTAAACGAAATTATTATCTTATTATTGTTGTTATTTTTTCATCTTCAACATTAACCCCGGTATCACAATATACGCCAGATGAGGTTTGCAAGTTCAATGAGCTTAATTGAATCACCTGCCGACAGCCAGAACTTGATATATCGACCACCATCTCCCTTTGACTGGTCGAAATACTCTCATAACCTTTCGAGTCTAATGACTCGTAATAAGGAAGACTGCCAACAACGAGCCGCAACGGCTGCGCCGGGCAATGTGACACCGGCCTAAGTTATCTTACACATTTTCTGAGGTTAATCTCGAGACAAAGTGGGGTCTCGGTCGGCGGAGGCCACTTCTGTCCTTCCTCCCCTTCCTGCAAGCCCTCGTTTTAATAAAATCGCCTGGCGACAGTGCGTCGCCGTGTTGATGGCGTTAATAGCATTTGTGGCTCATGGTGCCACGGGGAGGACGTGATTGCTGTGGAGGAGGAGGACGAAGGGGAGGAAGAGGAGAAGGAAGGAGGAAGAGGAAAAGAAGGAGGAGAGGGGAAGGATGAGGAGAAGGAGGAAAAAAGAGAAGGGAGGAAGAGGAAAAGAAGGATGAAGAGAAGGAGGAGGGGGAGGAGGAGGAAGAGGAGGAAGGTGAGGCGGAGGGGGGAGGAGGAGGAGGAGGTCATAGGTCGCCACGTCGATTCCACTTTCATGATTGCGGATTCCAACGATGAACCTTATGTACAGTTGGCCGCACTTCCGCGTGGTCTACTTGCCCGTGTCGTTAATATGGCCGAGGAGGTTACAACGGTGGATGGGGGAACGGGTAAAGAGACCAACTTGTGTGTTATTTAGTTATTTTTAAATTATTTCTGTATGAGGCCAGATCTTTGACCATGCAGTCCACAATATTAAGCACCTGGGTCCTGTAGAAGCTTTGCCAACTGTACACTGTGACTGTGTCAGTGCACGGTAGTACTTGGCTGTTTATTTTTTTTAAGTTACCGCAGCGATAAGCAATGTCCTTTTCAGAGCAGAAAAGGGATAAAGAATGTACAACATTAAAGAACTATACTTGTGTTTATAGAATAATCGATACAAGTAAATTAAAAATAAATATAACAAAACAAAGAGCCATACTCTAAAGGCAGAGGAATAGAGAGAGAGAGAGAGAGAGAGAGAGAGAGAGAGAGAGAGAGAGAGAGAGAGAGGGGGGGAGGGGGAGAAAAAGAGAGAATGTTCCAAGTAACGAACTGCATTTGTGGGAAAATTACATCGCGTGAAACCATTCATCATAATTAATACAGTACTGGCATTACCCCAAGTCAAGGACAAACTAAAAATTTACACGTTTTTCTCCATACAACAAAACTCACGCTCTGTTGAATCAGTTTCCACGATGTCTTACCTGCAAAAGAAAAGAAAAAATGACGTTAGAAAATAATATTACAATAAAAAAGGGTAGATAGAATATTTATATATTGTGATTAGAATCTCAATGTTTTTTTTCCTGTGGAAAGAAACAACAATAAACTTTCAAAAACCTAAAGTTTCACTACGTTACGATTACACACACACACACACACACACACACACACACACACACACACACACACACACTAACTCCCCTACCCACGTACAATCGCGAGCAAGTTTTGACCCATGCTACAGTTCTCATATCGTCAATTTATCATTTTTATCGAGTACGTGATATGTTTTCCTGTGTAACATTTAACTTAGTTAAATATTTTTCTTAAATATACAAAAGCAAAAGTCAGACGGATAATTTTAATTTTGTATCATGAAAAACTGGATAGGTCAAAACTTTTGGCCATGACTGTACATCCACACAGATTACTTGGAGCAATAACACGCTAGGTTCCCAAACGCAAACCCCCCCTCCCCTTACTCCCCCTCCCACCAGAACCAACAGTTAAGCCTAATTTGGGGGTCTACCCTAACCCTCTTATCAGTAATGGAATCTGCCTTGACCCCTGCGTCCCGTTTTCTTCCTAATTAATCAAGGGGTCAGCTACGTGCTAAGACATTCATATGATCAAAGTCCAAAGTCATCTGCTATTTGAAGCCCATTCTCTCTCTCTCTCTCTCTCTCTCTCTCTCTCTCTCTCTCTCTCTCTCTCTCTCTCTCTCTCTCTCTCTCTCTCCTAAAAAATAAATTCTATTACATTCTCACTGATAAAAAGAATTATAAATAGCTCAAAATGATAAATGGCATAACTCAAATTAATATATTTGAAAACCCAGGCGGGCTTGAACCAATGTATGGTGGCTTTTATAAGAGATGAAAAACATTCGTTATAAATGTTCCTTTCAATCGTAGAAAATAAGTCATCCTGAAAACAATCGACAAGAAAAAAAAGTAAAACAATGACAAACACAAGGAAGCTACGACAAAGAAAAATGACATTTAAAAAATAATAATACTAAAAAAAAAGAGGAATTCCGTTATTTAGTCCAGTTCCACAAGGCCCAGTTGGGGCAAATTGCCGTTTCTAATGTAATTAGCATAATTACCTCCCCCCCCTTAGTTCTTCCCCTTTCGGGACGGGTAGCCGAAACAAAGCATCATTCTGGAGTAGCATTTCCCCAGTACACTCGCTCAGCTTCTTTCACATGTGAGGGAACGCAATGGCGGTATTCTTGTTACTTTCAACGATAATCAAACACTTCACTATCGTGACCAAAAATCGGCGCTACCAATTCCTTGTAGAAGAGTCGGATCTCATCAGAGCATAATACGGCCAAATTATGTTCGTAAGTTTTTAGCTTAATAAAATCACCTGGCGGCCAAGAGAACTTGCTATATCGACCACCATCTCCCCTCCCCTGGTCGAAATACTCTCATAACATTTTGAGTCTAAAGACTCATAATAAGGAAGACTGCTACAGTCAACATTAACTCGCGATGGCCGCGCTGAAGTGTGATACAGAGTGGTGAATGGCAGGCATCGAACTCGGACCCAGAGGAACATGGTGGTCCTCTTAAACCCAGACCTTAGTATTTACCACCGAACCTAACCACCTCGCCTTACCCCCGAAGCTAAATTCACCCAACAGGCCCAAAAATTTAACCCCAGATTGTTTGTTCACAATTTCACAAATGTGCCACCGTTTACACAACATAGTACTCTAGTGCTGGTGGCGTCATCGGAAGCGTGCTAGTCTCGCATTCGCTTAGTTGTAGGTTCGATTCCTGCACTCCTCTCCGATTACGAT
>NC_134815.1:34901767-34931767 GCF_046742065.1 Oratosquilla oratoria | reverse complement strand
GAGGACAGGAGGAAGTGTGGGGAGAAGGGGGGAGGGGGAAGGGGAGTTCGAGATGTGAAAGACTGGGGCTGGAAACCTCGACAACCAGTTCGCTGAGCAGAATCCTGTTATGAGCGTGAAGGTAAGCTTGTAAAGGCGCCCTCCATTGTGACCGCCACTCACCCTGGCTCTGAGAACGTCTGTGACACAAAAGGAACCTATGGAGGAAGGGAAGGGGAGGGGAGAGGAGGGGGGGTTGCAGGACAAGAAGAAAACAAACCGACCGATTAACCACGCCATAGTTACCCTAGATAGACTGGGAAAGTAGGAGGGTGTCAAAGAAGCGCAAGGATATAGAGGAGATATACAGGAACTCTGTGTGTGTGTGTGTGTGTGTGTGTGTGTGTGTGTGTGTGTGTGTGTGTGTGTGTGTGTGTGTGTGTGTGTGTGTGTGTGTGTGTGTGTGTGTGTGTGTGTGTGTGTGTGTGTGTGTGTGTGTGTGTGTGTGTGTGTGTGTGTGTGTGTGTGTGTGTGTGCGTGCGTGTTGTGCATAGATTAAGTAAAATAAATCTAAAAATATATATAAACATATCACACAAATTATTAACAAAAGATTTCAGGCCCATTTTCCGCACGTAGACCAACAGCAGCACGACGGAAGAAAACTCAAATCCAAGGGCTTGGAGGAGAAGGAGAAGGAGGAGGAGTAGGAGGAGGAAGAGGAGGAGGAAGAAGAGGAGAGGAGGAAGATGAGGAGAGGAGGGGGAGGGGAGGTCGGGACTAAGACCTCGCTGGGCACAGGGAAAACGAGGGATTAAAGCATGAAAAGGAGCGAGGGGAAATGCAGGGCAGGGAACAGCAACCTGGAAACATGGGCAGGGAGGGGAGGGGGGGAAGGAGACCAAAGGTGGGGTGGGGGGAGGGGGTGAAGAAACAGCTGTTACTGCTGCTCCAGCAGGAGAGAGCTGAACGGGGGCAACCAAGAGTGAGATGTTCCTCTTGTATCGGAACAAGACCTGAGGAAGGCTAATTGATTTCGAGAGAAGGATAGTAATTGATCATAAACGCACGTATACACGCAATTTAAGAGCAAATTAGATATGGCAAGATACAGAGACGGGTCACCACGAGTGTAGCTCCCCTTCCCGTAAGATACAACTAGGTAAATACACACACACAGCCATGTCACCGGATAGGAGGAGGAGGAGTATCAACGTTTGTCACTCCACGTGTGAAAAAAGATAAATTTAGACTTGATAGATCTTTAGTCTGGTCCGGGAACAGTGTACCAGACCCTTGAGGCTGCACCTCCAGATGGAGATATACGTAGTGATAGGTTCTGAACCTGGGTAACGTGGCAATGATCCTCTCCGAGGTCCATCACACAGGACCACGACATCCAGGTACCCGTCGAGGGTTCTATATGTCATATCAGGATACATGATCTTAATATTATGCTGATAAGATTGTGCATGATTTAAAAAAAATATCCTGATGACATTAATTGTGGGAGGAAACGATAAACGTGTTAAGTACACGCAGTGACTTATTTTGTAATACATTTTTATGTAATACTGAATCTATGCAATCGTTACTGTTGGTCAACAGGGCTGGGGTAATGTACTTTCGACACTCAAAAAATAAACCAGGCGATTTACTGGTGAGTGAGCACAGCGCTCGCCCACAGATCTCCCTAATAGCATAATAGCCTGACCAATGTGGACAGTGGCGTGTTGGTAGCACACAACCTGAACAGGACATGACATTCTCCCGTAACGGATTCCCTTGTTACAAAGGTCCCCTACAAAGGTCCCCAACAAAGGTTCCAGTTGTTGCATAGTGGCAGGGGGAGAATCGTGTTCACAATGTGCAGACAACCGAGAGAGGGGGATGGGGGGATGGGAAAATGACTGATGTGCTCTGAATTACGTTCTCGTAATGCTAAGGGTGGTGCGCATGGGTGTGATAAGGATATGGTGCTTACATGGGGAGGAATTGTGACGCGGAATCTAACCAGTGCTTGATGTTGACAGGTACTTCAAATATTTTGTTCTGACCAAACACTAGACTATTTCATTCAGCTAACGTGACATACCTGTGGTGTACGAGCGAGCACGCACGCACACACACACACACACATCGGATCCGAATAGCTATAGTCAGAGGACTGACACACAACGCCAAACTACGTAGTCAGCGCTAAAACTATCGATTGTTTAAAGAGGTTAGATAATTTTATGGAAGGGGATGATAGGTAGTAACGGACATGGAACTGCCTAATGTAGGCCTTATGGTCTCTTGTAGTCTCTTCCGTTCTTACGTGGATGTTCTCTTGGGTGAAGGAAAAGAGCAAATGCTGTTATTTCTAGCCATTTACTCTTGACCCTTTTAACCCATTCAACTCCGATGACAAGATGTCTTGTCATTTGGTCAAATAAAACAAAAAATCATAAAACACCAAAATGTTTGATCAAACACCAGAAAAATATGACGTCAATCCTCGCTTCGCTCGCAGCGAAGCGAGGACTGACGTCATATTTTTCTGGTGTTTGATCAAACATTTTGGTGTTTTATGATTTTTTGTTTTATTTGACCAAATGACAAGACATCTTGTCATCGGAGTTGAATGGGTTAAACATGGGGACCCCTGAAGCTGAACATAAACGCCTGGTGTCACCCTTGTAATGAATGCCATATAGTCACTGTTTCAACATGCACTCCTTTCCTTCTTTTGCTGAATAAAATCGCCTGGCGACAGCTGGAAAGAAACGCCTCGAGAGCGGCCTCGCAGATAATACGAGATAGTTTTAACCATTTCAACACAGGGGTTTGTCCTTCGTTGAATGAAAGAGGATTTCCTCTCTCTGATGTGTGACGTCATGTCGGCTTTCGAGACAACGCAGACTGAAGGGGTTACCACACTGGACTATTTTTCTTCCCACATCCTACCTCCAACCTCTATTTGAATAACTAGAATATGACTTCGCTTACAGAAACCTAGACTTCTCAAAGAACATATCAACAGTATGTCTAACAATAGGTTTACAATCTCTTTAATTCATCACTCAGCTTTGCCATATATGACGGAAAGATAATCTGATACTTGGAGATTTGAAAAAATGAAATACTGTAACCGAAGTCGTTTCCATTCAAACGAACTTTCAAAACTGTCGGCGCTGGTGGGGTCCGTGAAAGCCCGGGGTGATAACCCACAGTACACACAGACACTGGCGACGACAGAGGATTTCTTGCAAGAAGGGAGCCGGCGCCAAGGAGGCGTTGGGGGCTTCGGGGGGCTTGGGGGGAGGGGGGCTAAGGAGGATGGGGGGTGAAGACTGACATCAAGGAGCGAAGGGGTCATGGCGTCAGCGGGAGTTATAGAAAGCGGCATGGGGGAGGGAGCCGAGGTCACGGAATGTAATAGAACGAAGCTTTATTATGTTACTCGGGGAGGAGCATTCCTCCCGATGACACGCGGAACTGCGCGCGCACAGAAACCAACACGTGGGAATGTGCGCGATTGGGCTGGGATTTAATGCAATTGTACGGCGCACACCATGCATCAATGACACCGTGTGTGTGTGTGTAACTGTGTGTAAGCTTCGTTCCTTGCTTATGCGGTGGTGGTGGTGGAGGGGGGGGGGGTTAAGGCTCGAACCGGGTACCGGGACACATGCCCAATCCCAACTTCCCCAGCCCATTGCTGTGTTATTCACCAGTCTTGGATCACGTACTGGATTCATACCCGACAGCTATTACATTGCCGGATGAGAGCCCTGAATTTATATATAGCTCGACCTACGTACATGTGTGTGTGTGTGTGTGTGTGTGTGTGTGTGTGTGTGTGTGTGTGTGTGTGTGTGTGTGTGTGTGTGTGTGTGTGTGTGTGTGTGTGTGTGTGAGAGAGAGAGAGAGAGAGAGAGAGAGAGAGAGAGAGAGAGAGAGAGAGAGAGAGATAGAGAGAGAGAGAGTCAACACCCGATTCTATTGGAAACCGCCGCTGATCAATTCCTCAACTCTACCGACTTCGTGTCGCCGCCCCACCACCACCACCACCGACGCCGCTGCCATCTTCGCCTCTCCTTGACCCAAAAGATCCCCGACTCCCAACCCCCCGACCCCTCACGTCACACATCTCCCCCCCTCTCCCTCCCCTGCCAATCTTTGCGAGGCTACGCTCATTCTGAGAAACACTAAAGTCACGTAACAAGTCTAACCTTTGACAGTATTCTGACATTTGTTCTGTCGAGGGGATGTCACGAAATGAATTTAATAGATGGAAAAAACACAAAAATGGTTAACGAAGATGAGACATAGTACAATAAATTTATCTTAAGCATAACATGATTGACGAAAGAGAGAGACAGAGAGACAGAGAGAGAGAGAGAGAGAGGGAGAGAGAGAGAGAGTAAATAGGAGGCAGAGAAGTGGAAGAGTAATTGGTATTCCTAGTACTCCTGTATAAAAGGAAGGAGTGGGCGGGAGGAGTAGGAGTAGGGGTAGGAGGAGTAGGAGGAGGAGGAGGAAGAGTAGGAGAGGCCCCCAAGAAGAAGAATATAGCGAACGTTTTAAAAAGGGAAGCTCGCTTTCTTCCTGAAGGAGGAATGATATAGTCGGTGAAAGGCTGGAGTGCAGGGGAAGGGGGAAGGTTAGGTTAGGTTCCTCAGGAAGTGCGAGTCATCTTCAGGAGATAAAAAATAAAAGAAGAAATAACACAAAAGGACGAGAGGAAGACTCCCGACGGTGCGGTGAAACCAAATCCGACGAAGAAACAAAAGAGGAAGAGGAGGAGGAGGAGGAGAAAGAGGAGGAAGAGGAGAAGGAAAGGTGAATCCTAGACGAGGAGTAGGTAGCCATGGATTCTACTGGAGAAGAAAGAGGAGGAGGAGGCGATGTGGATCCTAGAGTAGGAGGTAGAGATGGATCATAGAGTAGGAGGTAGAGATGGATCCTACTGGAGAAGAAAGAGGTGGATCCTTGAGAAGGGAGAAGACAGGTGGATCTTATAGGAGGAAGAAGAGGAGGATGAGCAGGAGGGGAAGGAGGAGGAGGAAGAGTAGGGGGGGGAAGAGGAGGAGCCGAGAAGGCCTCCTCCAGTTGGCTCCCTGAATCTCTTAAATCATGACGCTACAGGCGACACCCCGGTTAACGCCTTCCATCCCGCGTCGTCCTTTTCCTTCCACTCCTGCTGCCGCCAGGCTATTTCATTCATCTCCAAGGCACCCGCTCCCTTTAAGGTGAGGAGCCTACCCCAGGAGGCGCTGAGTAACTGCGGCCGAAGCCGTCACCTTTGTCCTATTATCCGCTTTAGGGACTGTTGGGGAGCAGGTAACTACAGTCACTGCTGGGAATCGGAGAGGAGTGTGGGAATGGAACCCACAACTCAGCGAATGCGAGAGCTGCACGCTTCCGATTACGCCACTAGTCACAAAATATCAACGGTAATCCTCCATCTGTCCCTAAGATTCCCTCACCCTTCCCCCCCCCCTCACCCATCGATGATCGATGTCTTCCCCAGCCGTTCGACAAGAGTGATTGGGAGGTGGGGAGAGGGGAGAGAAGATGGAGGAAAGCGGGCGGGAGGGGGGAGAGAGAAGGAGGGATGGGGGGATATTTCTTCTTTCTGCATTCCTTTTCTTTACCAAGGCATCTGTCTCCGTCTTCAGATGGAAGGGTACATAATAAACATATTGATGTGATCGGAATTTATGATGGATCACGACGACTGCCATTTGCCCTGGCTGTCTCTGAGCACAGGGCACAGGTGGTGGTGACTTTAGTCGAAGATAAGCACCTGAAGGATCAATGGGACATTTTAAGGCTAAGGATCTTCGGGTCGCGGTCAGTCTTTTGGACTACTACTACTACTACTACTACTACTACTACTACTACTACTACTACTACTACTACTACTACTACTACTACTACTACTACTACTGCTGCTGTTGCTTCTACTACTACTACCACCACCATCACCGCCACTACTACTCAATCAGTCATTTCGAATCCACTGCTGAACAAAGACCTCTCCCATACCATCTCATGACTATCCCGACCACGCCAACGTCTGCCACATCACTCCTGCAAACTTTACTATTGATAAAAAAAATCTAAACTATCAAAGTATTCAGTCTGGATGTCGAGTCGATCACACCGCGGGAGAGGAAGGGAGGGAGGAGGAGGTGGTCAGATCCACCGCGATGGACCAAATCCCTTTGTAATTCGACCGCCACTTTACCGCGGCGGCAGCTCAGCGGTAGCGTGCACGACCGAGCACCGCGGACATAAAGAGGGGTTGTTAGATCTCGGATACGCGTGTCCTGACTAGGGACTCCTACTTCCCAAAGATCACATGCAAGAATGATACAAATACATAAAGGCATGCGCGCGCACACACACATATAATCACGCGCTGTAATATTAAGCCTCTCACAACCCATTACGACGAACAGATCACCGATAATTTGTTATGGTTACTGCTGAACGATTTTATTCGTCTTAAGTAAACCCCTAAGGTTTTTTATTATCATTTATTTATTTATCTAATTTTTTTTTTTTTTTTTTTTTTTTTTTTTTTTTTTTTTTTTTAACTAAGTTCGACAAATGCGAGACCCACCGGCATCGACCTCGACTTGAGAGGGACAGACCATGGAGAGACGAGTCAGTAACGTTTGCAGGAGTGACGCGGCAGAGGTTGACACAGTCAACAGACTCGCAGGTGGGGGGGGGCTTTGTTCAGCAGTGGACTCGAATGGGTTGATAGAGGATTGACAATGTCATGTGGCGGTCAGCAGCGGCTTGAAGCAGTTACTCGGTCCACCAGAGCGAAACCTCTTTCTACTGCCGTTGCCATCCCCCCCACCCCTCAAATGGTCGTTCTAACAAAGGAAAGGAAGTGCTCCACAATAAAATCATAACAAGACAATTACCAAAGCCAAGTGCGAGTAAAATGGAGGTAGTGTGAGGATTACGAAGAGTAAGTTTGGAAGGAACCAAAACAAAAACACTAAAAGAAAACGGAACGAGGTTCTTTGCTTGGTGAAAGAAGAAAATAATATACGATTTAGAATAACATAAGAACATCGGGTGGGGGTGGGGGTGGGAGGAGAGAAGCTGGACGATGCAGTTTAAGGATATACTGTATACAAAAGGCGTCTTACACGTGAGCCTTCCTGACCGTCCAAGACACTCCACTCCACACTACTCCCACTCCACTTCAAGAGAACATCATTTGTGTGGGACAGTGGTTCTCAATCTTGGGGGGCCCCCAAAGGAGCCACGACAAGAATGTATGGGGGCCATGGCCTGCTGTTGCAAATTATATATTTCTATATGTTGTGAGGAATCTGAATATATACAGACTTCCGTCACTCTGTCCTGGCAGAAGATAATTATGATTGTTAACTTTATAATGAAGCGGGATTTCATTATTAGGAATTACTATTACCATTATCATCATTTATTTATTTTTTAGTAGAATGGGATTAGGGAGAAAAATGAAGGAGAGCCACGCGAATGTTGAGAATTCACGAAGAAGGAGATTGGGGGTGAAAAAGGTTGAGAACCATTGGCGTGGGATAACCGGCGACATGCAAGCTGGCCGGTAACTGCCGGGCGCGCCAATCCGGCCGTTGAGGGGATGAGGGAGAGGAAGTCCGGGGAAGGCCGGAAGGAAGTCCCCCTCCGGAACCAGGAACGCTTCGGGGACCAAAAATACATCCGGATGTACTTTTTCAATTGCCGACACTAGCCACGCATGGACTCCATCATCGCTGGCAGAGACCAAGGTGAGAATGAAGCATAACTTTATTTAACCCTCGACGCAAAAACGTAATTACACTTAAAACAATTTACAGAAAAAAATCAATAAAGCGTATATGAAATAGCACAGGGAAATGAGTAATATTCATGTCCCCTTTAACCATTGACGCAAAAACAAATTTACTTTTCAAAAACAATAATGGAAAAACAAGTAAATATAATGTCTATGAAATAGCACAGAGTGATACGAGATGAGTAGGTTGTTCACGTGCATCACGTTTAAAGATACCATATCCCGATTATCTCGAACTATCCACAGGAAATATATTCACCATTCCTTCGCCGCAGGTACCCTGGCAAAGGGATTATCACACTGGGTTTCCACCAGCGCCGACAGTTGAGAGATTGAGTAAAAACGACTTGGGTTACAATATCTTATTTTTCAAGTCTCCAAATATCAAATTATCGTTCCGTCATATACAGCAAAGCTGAATGATGAACTAAGAGCTTCCATACCTATACAAATGTTAGACATACTGTTGAAATGTTCTTAAATACGTCTAGATTTCTGTAAGCAAAGTCATATTCTAGTTATTCAAATGGAGGTTGGAGGTAGAATGTGGAAGGAAAAACAGTTCAATGTGATAACCTCTAAGAGCATGAGTTCTTATGATGGTGTGGCAATGGATACGGTTGTTGGGCTGCTGCTTGGCCTGCGGAACAAGAGTCTGAGGGTGTGCAGGCGTGGCGCCGACAGCAGGAAACATTTACGGGAGGAAAGGGAGTCGTAAATGACGCTCTACATGCGCGTCTCGATCGCTGAACTTAGCCGCAAATCTGTAGCGCGGATTTCACACGCGGTCTCTCTCTCTCTCTCTCATACAAACGCACGCACGCATGCACACAAAATGCGTTGAACCAACTTTGCTATTTGAATTTGTATACTAATTAATTCAGTCTTAATTGTCATGGATGCCCATTACGGGGTATGATGTGGGTTACGTGTGTGTGTGTGTGTGTGTGTGTGTGTGTGTGTGTGTGTGTGTGTGTGTGTGTGTGTGTGTGTGTGTGTGTGTGTGTGTGTGTGTGTGTGTGTGTGTGTGTAAAGAAATTTGCCCAAGGTTTGCATAACGCCCTCTGCGTCGACATGACGTCACGAAACCTTCAGTCGTTCTGTGATATCGGACCCGGAGAAGGCGATATGACACAAGCTTGTGTGGACTGACTTCGTTTATTTGTAATTTCTCATTTTTATTTATTTGTTTATTCATTTATTAATTATGATGTCGATCAATATTTATAAAAAATGTGACGTAAGAACATAAGAACAACAGAATGGAGGAGACGGCAAAAGACCATAAGGCATACACTAGGCAGTTCCATGTCTTGGTAAACCTCGGAATAAATGATTTTTCGATTCCTTATCTGAATTAAATCGTCCGGTTTTGGCTTGAATGAAGACTGCGAGTGAGTTACGTCACCACGTAGTAACCAAATAGACTTAGTAACCATGTAGTAAGCGCGGAAACTAATGGTTGTTTTAAGAGAAGGTTTGATATCTCTATGGATAGGGACATGGAACTACATCGTGTAGGCCTTATGGTCTCTCGCAGTATCCTCCATTCTTATGTTCTTTAACATGTAGTAAGCGCAGAAACTATTAACTGCTTTAAGAGAAGGTTAGGTAACTTTATGGATGGGGATGACAGGTGGTGATGGAAATGGAACTGCCTCGTGTAGGCCTTATGGTCTCTTGCAGTCTCCTCCATTCTCATGTTGGATTGGACTCTCGAGATGTCTTGCGCGGCGGCGGCGGCGGAGGGACGTACTGGGCTTGGCCCGAGCCAGCCAATGACCCCTGGTGCCCCGGGGGCTACCGCACGCGAGCGTGTGCGCGCGGGCTTGTGTACAACCAGGGGGACATCCAAACCTAACCGCGACGTACTACGCAAACAAACCTCTCGTTAATACGATTTTATTTATAATGAGACAAGAAGAGGTTGTATGCAACAGTGCACATGGAGGAATGTGTTCACCAACCAAGGTTTTGCGACACTAAATGTAATAAAACATTCCCCATGGGGAGGAATAATTACGTAAACAAATCCACGATGACTTTTACAATGGGGCTTACATTTCCAAAGTTAATTACTCGTGGAAAGTCGACCTCTGTCGAAAAGTTGACAACCGCCGGCACTCTCCGCTCCGGGCAGAGCCGTAAGGCACCGCGGCTCGCAAAGCCGTGGATCGCAAAGCGCCTCAATTAGGCACCCGGCGAGCAAAAGTCCGGTGACATCTGGCAACTCGGCGCAGTAATCACGCCGAACTAAACCGAGTCGGGGTAAAAACAAAAACCGAGTCGAACTCGTACTGCTACGTCGAGTACCTACGTTAAAGTGAACCATCGCATTCGGACAACGTTCTGTATTTACGTCAAATTAGTCATCGCATCATTCGGATATCGTGCATTTACATCAACGAAAACGTCGCTTTCGGACGTCGTGTACTTACGTCAAAGACGTCGTCGCCTTCAGACAAAGTAGTGTGTTTACGTCAAAGTCGTCGCATTCGGACAATGGCGTGCATTTACGTCAAAGTGAATCACCGCATTCAGACAATGTCGAGTTGTTACGCCGAATGAGCCCAGAAAACGCCAGGAAGCCGCCGCGCATGCTCAGAGCAAAGCATTTGTGTACAAAAACAACCCGGCTCGAGCGCGAGCAACCACGCTAAACGGGTTTGGGCAGTCGGCAACTCGCACGAACGCTGCCGCGCACAAAAAAAAAAAGATAGAATAGATAATAAATAAAATATGAATAAACAAATAAATAAATAGAATAATAGAAATGCAATCAACAGAAACAGATTAATAAGTAAATTATACTTATATGAGAGAGAGAGATTAATGCACTGGAGCAAAACCTTTCGCCGCAATGACCAATGGCATACACAAACACACACACACACACGCAAATTAAACCCACTCTAGCTTGTCACCGATGTAGGACATCGAAGGAGAAGAAAAGAAGGGAAAAAAGGAAGATACTCGTCGCAGCCGTCATGCGCGTGCATATGAAATTTCAACGGGTCAGTAAGTAATCATTAACCATAAAATGTTTTTTTTTTCTGTCTCGCGCCGGGTTTATCAAATCAGTCCAAGCTGGTTTACATTATATCCACATAATATCTCTATCGATATATGAGAGACAGAGAGAGAGAGAGGGAGAGAGAGAGAGGTGGAGGGACGGTGAGATAGAGAACGAAAGAGAATTACTTCATGATAACCAGCGTTTCTCTCACTCTCTCTCTCTTTCATTTGTATATATCAGGTGAAAACCCAACTTGATCCATGAATCTGGAGTGCCGTCAAAAGCAGCAGCCTTGACATGGCACTAGCGTGTGGCACTGTTTGGCATCGCAAAGAGCGGCTTAATCTTTCACTTCCGTGGAATGCCGGAAGCTTACGTAGTGATCGTCTTCTGCTTCCTCTTACTTTCGATGCATATAATGGATTATACAATAGGAAAGGAAGACCTTTTGGTCCTTAAAGAGATTGGGCGGATGATGATGATGATGATGATAAATCAACAACTTGCACAACATAATAGCATAATGCTTAGATCTTCATTAAAACATATCTGCAAGAATATATATACCAACGAATTGCTTCTGCAATAAATCTATAATATTTTGATATTTTTTCCCGGTGGCATATTCCATATCTAATCTGTCCTAGACTCCGTTTTCTTTAGGATGGTTACACTAACTTTAACTACAAATTAAACCTTTTCAACCTGACATAAACTACAGTAAGTCCGCGTGAGAGCGAGTATCCGAACAGAGTTCGTACAATTGTGACTCTTGAGAAGACAAAAACTGTGGCTCAAGACGACCACATTTATGACTTGAGGTCGACCACACTCGTGGCCCTCTCGTGAGCCGCATTTGTGGCTCTTCGAGTTGTCCAATGCGTGTCTGTAGTCGACCCCTGCGTTGGACGTCAAATCGACCAATACGCGGCACGGGGTCGACCAGTCTTCACCTGGTCATCATCACCACCGGCTCAGTCAACCAGGACCTCTCGGGACGGTTCACGGCAGCAGAGCCGAGAGTCATCATCACCATGAAGTGATAAATCAGTACCATATGGCCTGTCGGACCTCCGGAGGGCGGAGACTTGGAGAAGCCAGGGAATACCGGAGTAGACAATTCACACCATCCATTTTCATTCCTGAAATCAAAGTAGGCCCCCGGCCCTCCCCTGCTGATCCTCTTCCCTCTCCTCCTCCTCCCCTTCATCATCATCATCCTCAAAGGCCGTTACCATCATTATCCACAATTTCCCAACTATCATACACGTCATCATCATCATCCCTACCAGGGACTTTCTGAAAACTTACACGCATGTGTGTGTGTGTGTGTGTGTGTGTGTGTGTGTGTGTGTGTGTGTGTGTGTGTGTGTGTGTGTGTGTGTGTGTGTGTGTGTGTGTGTGTGTTTACCTAGTTGTATTTCACGGGAAGGAGAGCTACGCTCGTGATGTCCCGTCTCCATATCTCATTTTATGTGTGTGTGTGTGTGTGTGTGTGTGTGTGTGTGTGTGTGTGTGTGTGTGTGTGTGTGTGTGTGTGTGTGTGTGTGTGTGTGTGTGTGTGTGTGTGTGTGTGTGTGTGTGTGTGTGTGTGTGTGTGTGTGTGTGTGTGTGTGGTGACTAAAAGTGCGAAACAGACATGGCCACATATAAAGCCATATGCAAAAAAATTGACATCTACGCATGCACAAGTATATTTACAGACGGCCAGCCACATGTCCACATGTACACATCTGTTCAATGCAAACATGCAGGAACACACTGTACACATCCATAAGTATACACACAAAAGAAATATGTTCTCTCTCGCTCACACGCACATACACAGTGCCCAAACACGTACCCAATCGGACTTTAAACATACGTTTACACAAGGAAAGTGAACAAACATAAACAATCAAGTACAGAAACTAAAATTACAAAAAAAACGCATGTTCATATACGCACAACCGTACACACACACACACACACACACACATCCCTTAAGGATGCGTTTGCACACGTTTACGTAACCGTACACATGTGCAGATAATGTGCACATGCACGCGCACTTGTGTATACACAACCAAGCTTTCATGATAATCCAAGTACATGAGCACACACATTAAGATTTTACAGGCTCTTTAGGGTTTAATATTTTTCCGGTATTATCTTTCCAATTATATACACACATGCGTTTTAGTCTCGGTGCGCGGGCAAGATCTGGCGACCTGAAGACCCAACGGCAAGATCCGCGTCTGGTGAACGAGGCAACGAAGACCTGCCCCGGTTTCGACGCAGGGCCCCGGACAAGACGAAATCCCGGACTGACGGAGAAGGGAGAGGGGAAGGAGAGGGAGCGGGGAGAGGAAAGAGGATGCGGAATGGTAAGTGAGGGAAGGAGAGAGGAAGGAATGAGAGGAAGAGGGAGAGTGAAGGAGAGGGAAGGGATAGGGCAGGAGAGGGGGCGGAGAGAAGAGAGGGGACGTGGAAGGGGAAGAGAGGGAAGGAGAGTGAAGGAAACAAGAGGAAGGGAAAGAAAGGGAATGAAAATGGAGGGATAGGGGAGGACGAAGAAAGGGAAAGAGAAAAGGAGAAGAAAGGAGAAGGGAAAGAGGAAGGGGGAAGGGAAGAGAGGAAAAGAAGGGGAACTGAGTGACAGGAAACTGAAGAGGGGGAAGAGAAAGAGGAAAAGGAAGAGAGGGAAGGAGGGTCAATGGAAAGAGTACGGAAAAGAGAGAGAAGGAGGGGCAGTAAAAAGAGGGGAAGGGGAAGAGAGGAAAAGGAGAGAGGGGAATATTGAGAGGGGAATATAATGAGTGAGGGGAAAAGGGGAGAGGGTGGAGAATTAGGTGACGGGGATCGACTGAGGGAAGAAAGGGTAGTTGTTTTCGAGAGGCCTAAGGAAAAAAGTTCATAAAACAAAGGTTACAGGCAGACAAAGAAAAAGGCAAGGAAAGTATATAGGGAGAAAAGAAGTGAAGGATTGAGGAAGGGAAATTGACTTGACATAAGAGGTAGCGAGGGAGGGAGGAAGGGAGGTTGGCTGAAGGGTTGACCTATCAAGCGAAGAGACAGTAGGAGGTTGAGGGGGGCCAGCAGGGAAAGGGAGACAGGAGAGATAAAGGATGGGAGGGGGGGGGCGATGGAGAAGGGAAGAGGGAGGTGCAAGGAAGGGGCGGGATACGGAGAAGAGGTGGGGGGGGATGGGGAACGAAGAAGAGGGAGGTAGAGAGGGAGCGTGATGAAGCATGATGAGGGGAGGAATAGAGAAAGGTAAGGGATGAAAGGGAGGGAGGATAAGGAGGGGAAGTGAGGAAAGGTGATGGGAAAGAAAGGGAGATGGAAGAAGGAAAAAGGAGGTTGGGAGAGGAAAGGGGGAGGTGGGTGGGGAAAGGGGGAGGCGGGAACAGGAAAGGGGGATGGGAGGGGAAAGGGGAGGTGGGATGGGGAAAGGGGAGGTGGGAGGGGTGGAAGGAAGAGCTTGGGATAGGGTGGATGGGGGTTGAGAGAGGAGGGGAGGAGAGTAAGTGGAGGGAGTGAATGGGGGGCAGGAGGCAGAGACAGAGGAGGGAGGGAAATGTGAGGTGGAGAATGGTGGGGAGGGTAAGGAGGGTATATGGGGAGGAAAGGTTTAGTTTGAGCAGGAATGGAGGGAAAATGTAGAGAGATCCCGAAGGAACACCGTAAAAACGCCCGACAAAGCGGGCGCACACACGCGCGCGCACACACACACACACACACACACACACACACACACACACGGCAGGTGTTTGTGACTCATTGTACACAAACGTTAGACGTCATGTTTCCCGCCATTCTGGTCCTCCTGCCCCCCCAACCCCTCCGAGTACCCCTATCATCACCCTCCTCCTTCCCCTCTCGTCATCACCCTGATGCACCTGACAAACTGCAGCTCAACATGTACTGTCACTATCTCCGCAACCCAGAATTATTTGCAATTTACTACGTTAATTCAAGCATGCTCCTGAAGACATTCTGCATGCATATCAGTATTTAGGGCTGAGGATGCATCAGAATAAGACTGCAAGCCTCGTCTCACTCCGAAAAAAACTAATGAATAAATAGCATTGTAGTTGGTTAATTGAACATACTGCATTTCTTAAATGTGATTGGTAAATCCGTCATTGGTACCTCCCATGGGGAATGGAAAAATATCCCCTTCCCACGACTTTCTGTGTTAAATAAATATATTAATGAATAAATGGATTAATAAATAAATCAACTTTGTAGGTTGAAGCAGTTCTGCGAGTGTGACCACTGCATCCTGAGCGAGGTCAGTTCTCGCACGCGCTATCCAATGTTTATGTAAACACTGATGACGTCAAAGGTAACCTTTCACACTACAAACACACGTATGTCGTGTGCATGCGATTCACAGTGTCCTGGAAGAACCTTTCCTTCGACGTGTACGTAGTAGTAAGCTCTAACGGTCCGAGAGCGTTTTCTTCACGTCGTGTACCTGGAAGTCTTCTACACCATCACCCGCTCGCCCGCCTCGCAGGGAGAGCGACCGACCCGTCCCAAGAAGCACTCCGTGCACTTACCCTGAACACTTGGAAAACTGCCAATCTCTTGCCCACTTTATCACTCTTCATCTTGCCGTTGGGTTGTAGTATCACACGTCACACAACCCGAATAACATGATGTTTAAGAGTACGAGACACATGGGAAACTGTAACAGTCCACTCACTACCAACGACACAGTTCGACTGATAACTTGACGTGGCCCGCACCTTGGCTGCGAGGTTGGAGTTGCGACGACGCGCCAGAGATGCCAGAAATCGCCAGATAAACAATTTTGCCAAGTTTTAATACCATCATGTATTAATTTGTTGAACCGTTTGTTGTTTATTATATAACCTATCTTGAAACACTTTCTACTAAGAAAGTATTAGAAAATACAAATCATCTTTGCTGTAACTGAACACTCAATAAATAATCTCTGGACAGATTTAAGGAACCCTAATCAAAGATTTTCTTTTCAGTAATATCTAGAAAAGGTAAAAATGACACTAGATTTGCAGATAATGTACAAGTTAACACAATTTTCTAGAAACTTAAACGGGAACAAAAACGAACTCATCGCGCATCGGCCATCTCAAAACTCACGCTTAGAGCTCGAGACTCCACATTCGTACACTTAATTTAGCGAAAAAGAAAAAACCTAACCTTCTATTAACACAAACACAAAAAGGAAACCAAATATCCATACACACGTCTTACCAAGCCATATTCAGAGTGAAAGAACATACATGTAGGTAAAATAAGAATTTGGTGAATTATCGCGAACTTAAGGACCTACTACCTGTTGCGGGGCATCAACGTAAGCCTCACCTCACCTGTCCCCGCAGCAGCATCTCGCAGCACGGGAAGAGGGGAGGAGTCTGTCGAAGAGGGAGCGGATGAGGATGTGAAGGAGGAAAAGGACGAGGAGGAGGGCAAAGGAGAGGGAGCGTCGGGTACGCTCTACAGGAAAGAATAGGAAGAGAGGGCGGCGCCAAGAGGAGGCTTGTTGCAAGATGTATCTGAAGCACGTGTTGGAGATATATATTCCAATAACATTATGATGATTGTGAGGCAAGGAGAATGCTGTCGATAGGTAAAATTCGAATTAATTTGAAATCAGAGTAAAATTTGTACCTTCATCCACCCACCCCTACACCGTCTTTAACGATTTTTTTTTGCGGGGGGGGGGGATTTACACAGGGCTTGGACAAGAAATGAAATAGAAGTTCCCAAGAAATATGGAACCGTTTGGAAACGTCTATATTTTACATATAAGGAGACAAGTTGTGCTTTTCGTGTTGTCTATACAATTTAAACGAGAAAAGTGAGTAAAAGAATAAACAGGTACAAACTGAAAAGAACTGCATTTGGATTTCCAACGCGCTCGTGCTGGTAACTGATGCTTGTTATTGTTGCCACTGGTGGTGGCAGCTAATTTGCAGTTGTGGTTCATGTTGGCAGAGTTGACAGTGTTGATGTTGTTGGCTGACCATGTTATCATCGACGATGCTGGTTATGTTTCTTGGTGGTGATGGTGAAGACAATGCTCGTGACGCCAACGGTGTTTCTGTGGCTGCCGGTAAACAAAATCACAGAGACAGGACTGGGGGAAAGAGGAGGTGGAAGTGAGATGGGGAGACGAGAACAGGAGGAGGAGGAGGAGGAGGAGGAGGCGGAGGAGTATGAACAGAAGACGACGTTAAAGGTGAAGGAAGAGAAGTGAGGAAGGAGGAGAGTGGGTGAGGTGGGGTGGATGGCTAGTGTTTGTTCCCCGTACTGTCTGCGAGAGTTGTTAGCGAGATTGAATGTTGCCATAACACACAAACCGCACGCGGATGCGGATGCGGATGGACGGAGACTTACCACTCCTGAGTACTACAGTAGCCGTCGTCTTTCGCCTCGTTTATCTACGTCGTATCATTACGATACGAATAACTTTACAAGGTCGTAAAGGATTCGCATGTCGTCAATTCACGTAGATATCACCTACTATAGTCCTTAGAAGTGACACTAACTGTACAGCTGCAAGCAAATGAAACTGACACACTGGCACGAAGTCTTGTACAGGTTGACAGTAGTGTGTGTTCATTTGTTCATAGAATTTCTGTACTGTTAAACGCGTTAGTGTACACTTTAATCTGTTACATGGTTTATGAACATTACCACGTACGAGGCGAGTCGGGTACACAGGGGAAGCACATACGGAGGCAAGGGGCACCTGGAGGGGGGGGGAAGAAACTCCCCGGGGGGGCTGGGGTAAAACCATGGGGGAGAATCATGGGTGGAGGGACCGTGAGAGGGGGGAGGGGAGGAGACAGTAGGGGGTTGACGGGATCATAATGGAATAAACTCCCCTTTAATACACTTACGAGAGCGAAAAGGGTCGAATATGGGGGGAATCTATCCCCCCTAACCCCAGCCCCTAACTCTGTTTTTTTTTTTTTGTACTCCATGAAAGGAATGAATTATTACACATGAAGGAAGAAACCTTTGCGAGATGAACAGATTTATTTGGAGCGAATTTCGAAGGTGTATATGACGTCGGCCGAATTCAGAGAAAAATATGAACGATAATAAACAAACAAATAACTAAAATAAACTAAATAGTATAATATCCACAAGAACCCATGTAGTAAACAGGCAAATCAGAAAAAACGTAAAAAAGTATAAAAGAATAAATAACTAAATTAAACTAATATATCCACAAGAAACAATTGAAACAAACATGTGAAAAAATACAAAAAATAACATTAAAATTTATAAAAAAAAAATACATATACAAAGAGTTTTTCCCCCTTACACGGGAGGTAGCCAAAGTCAAAAGGCATAATTCCATTCCCACCCATTCCACTCCCACACGTTCCACTCCCATTTACCACCTCTCTCTCTCTCTCTCTCTCTCTCTCTCTCTCTCTCTCTCTCTCTCTCTCTCTCTCTCTCTCTCTCTCTCTCTCTCTCTCCCTCCCTTCCTTCCTTCCTCCCTCTCTCTCTCTCTCTCTCCCTTCCTTCCTTCCTCCCTCCCTCCCTCCCTCCCTCCCTCCCTCCCTCTCATCAGTAGTGCCACGTTCTGGTCTGGTCTGGGCTTGAGTGCACACGATCACGACCCATTACCCTGGCGTCTTCTTCATTTAGATTATTCTGTTTATTTTTTATAAATTTTTGTATAATAAAAAATAAATAAAATAATCTAAATGAAGAAGACGCCAGGGTAATGGGGCGTGATTGTGTGTACTCAAGCAGCCCAACCCAGACCAAGCCATCTCCGATTAACGTGGCACCACTGTGGGATCAAGTACGCTTTCTTCAATCGCGTTATTAATATATGGAATGGTCTACCATTCAACGTCACTGCGTGTTCTACTGTTGAGATATTAAAAGAAAAAAATCTCGACGTTTATTTAGCTACAAACCCCCTATCAGATTTACTTAATACAGTATATTTTTTTTAATATATTTTAGTATTACATTAGGTTTGGTAACGAATAGCCATGTAAATACCAATAGGTCCGTTGCTGTTCGTTTGTCCATGTAACTCCATGTAATACTATGCCCTGTGCTGGCGAGGGAAGGGGAGGATACCCCATGGGAACCGCAACAGCGAGAGAGACGAGGGGAGGGAGAGGAAGAGAGGGTAATCAGAGGGAAATGCTTTACGAGGGGAAAGAGGCGCGGGATGTGTGGTGAGGGTAAACTGAGGATGGGAAGGGGGGGCACGGTGAGGGGAAAGAATGTGAGAAGTAAAAGAAACCACAAGGATTTCGTGGAAATGGGAAAAAAAACGAAGACAGGGGCGCATACATACGAATGGAAGAAGGAAGGAAAGGGCCAAAGGTTATACATGTGGAGGGTCCTGAGGTCACAGGGAATGAAAGGGACGACAGAGCGAGGAGAGATTTTGAGGACAAATAGTTATTTTGAAGGAGGGATATAAAGTGGAGGAGGAGGAGGAGGAGGAGGAGGAGGAGGAAGAAGAGGAGGAGGAGGACGAAGAAGGGCTGGTGTGGAAGAGAGGGGAAAATGGCGGATAAGGGGAGGAGGGGAAAACTTTGGAGGAGAGGGGAAGCAGGGGAACATTTTGGAGCAGAGAGGGAGTAGGAAGGGAAATTTTGGGATGAGAGGGGGAGGATGAGGAGGAAGAGTTGTTGGAGGAGCAGACGTATGTTATTCAGCTGTGTGTGTGTGTGTGTGTGTGTGTGTGTGTGTGTGTGTGTGTGTGTGTGTGTGTGTGTGTGTGTGTGTGTGTGTGTGTGTGTGTGTGTGTGTGTGTGTGTGTGTGTGTGTGTGTGTGTGTGTGTGTGTGTGCGCGAGCGCACCCAAGCGTGCAAAGCGGGGGCTCCCACTTAAGTGTGACAAATTCCCTTCAAGTCTCCCGTTTCGTGCACATTGGTCGAATTCTCCCCACAGGTCCGTCGTGACAAGAGTTCAGCGTCAAAGGAATGGGAAGAGCTCCGTTGGCAGGAGGAAGCATTAACGCCGAATTCAAAACACGGTAGACACTTTCCAGAATGAATTTACTCTAAATTCACGGCGTTCCGGACAATTCACACCAGACAAAAAAGGACCCAAAACTTCTAGATCCTTTTGGATTTTTGGCGAGGCTTTGTAAAAGAAAGACACGGGGTGAAGGGGAGAGAATAAAGAGGGAATGAATAGGAAGAAGATTACACGAAGGAAGAAAAATGAGGGAGAGAATGTAAAGAAGAAAAATATTGGAGGAAGGTAAAATGGCAGGGGGGGAAGAAGGATAAAGATGTTATTTAGAGGGTGGAGGGTCGGGGTGTAGGAGGGGGGGCGGAAAGCAAACACATGGTGAGATATAAATACAGACATCCCACCCCCACCCCCCGTGTATTACAAAAGCCGCCCCTCCCTTCCTCCCACTTCCCCTAAGACCAATCCCATTTAACCCCCCCTTTGACGTACAATCTCCCGTGACGTTTTCTCACCCGGAAAACGTCATTGAGGTAAACAGTTTTTAGTGATAAAACGAGAAGAAGGTTTACAAACAAGAGGGTACAAGAGAGCGTGCATGTACATACGGATAGAGGAATTTGTGGCGCATTTCGAGATGCAGATTCGGGGAAGAAGTGTCTAGTGACATGGCAGAATCCACTACCGCATGCTACTTTAGAACTCTGTCTGAGGTATTGAATGCATAAAGGGGTTATCACACTGGGCTATTTTTCCTCCAACCTCCGATTAATCGGCAGTACTGCCCACCTCCAGAACTTTTGTCCGCCGAAAAAATCCTTAAGGCAGACTATTTTGTTTTCTCGACAGTTTACATGGAATGTCACTTGATGTGCTGAAGGAATTTTAATTTCCTCCAGCATATCAGATTCCTTCCCGTCAGCTGCGAGCTGCTAATCTGCTCCAACAGTCGGAGGAAAAAATAGCCCAGTGTGATAGCCTTAAGTCATACGCAGTCTATATCCTAAGGGACTTGGTGACACCCTCTACGGATCAGAGTCACGCAGACTTCTTCTTCTGACTGGATATTTATTTTCCACTCGAAGAAGAATCACCCTCTACGGATCAGAGTCACGCAGACTTCTTCTTCTGACTGGAGATTTATTTTCCACTCGAAGAAGAATGCTAATCAATTTTAACTTAATCCCTCCGCTATGCTCCAAATCCCTCTTTTGTTTTGTCACCTCCATACTCTTCGGTGCGATATCATCCCCAAGGATAGAAACGCTGGTTACCACCCTTTGGAAAAAATACTTCCCAGTTGTATAAAGAATAAAGGTGAATGATCAATATTCTGACTAACTGCAAGACGCATTCCTATTTTGTGTAAAGTGTTTCTGCTTTATTGTATAACTGTAGAACAAGTGTATCCGTTCGTGGGAGAGATAGATGAAGTGAGAGAGAGAGAGAGAGAGAGAGAGAGAGAGAGAGAGAGAGAGAGAGAGAGAGAGAGAGAGAGAGAGAGAGAGAGAGAGAGAGAGAGGAGAGAGAGAGAGAGAGAGGGGGGGAAGATGAAATGAGAGAGATAAAGTGTGAGAGAGACAGTGAAAAAGGGAGATAATTCGGCTTTATCGTATAATTGTAGAACAAATGCATCCGCTCGTGAGAGAGATAAAGTGAGAGTTGTGTGTACGATAAAGAGTGTGTGTGTAAGGGGGAGAAAGGGAGAAAGAGAGAGAGAGAGAGAGAGAGAGAGAGAGAGAGAGAGAGAGAGAGAGAGAGAGAGAGAGAGAGAGAGAGAGAGAGAGAGAGAGAGAGAGAGAGAGAGAGACCCAAACATTCACCTCTAGCTCATCTAGCTCACCTCTAGCTCATCTCTAGTTTGTGGCGTCCAACGCCAGCCATATGCTCGCCTCTCCCCCAGCCACCCCAAACCTTACCCCCCCCTCCTAAAACTGGATGAATGTCCCTGCCCGTGATTCCAAAAACCGCCTTCCCTCCCGCTTTACCCCCCTTCCTCCCCCCTCAACACAAACACCTCCTCTTCCTCCTTTCCCCCATCCTTTCTCAGGACCGTCCACAGCTCAGTTCCGTACATACGCGTCCTCCCACTCCTTTCATAGGCTCGTTTCCTTTGCAATAAACGCCTTCAAATTGGAGCTAAATCCTTTTATAGCGTCCAATGCCCTTCATCGCTTTCTATTCACACTCCATCTTCGAAAATACTTCGGGTCTCCATTCTCAACTCAATAACCGACGAGAAATGTGTGCCGCGTCCCCGCAGCCAAACTGGGGATTCCTTCTTTGTGGTTCGGAATTTGGTCGATAATTCTGTATGAGATATCGTTTTGTAGCCATTATGGTAAACACATGTGTGTATATATGAAAATATATGAAAACTATAGATAACACGGTAAGTGTTGGCTACAGTTTTCATATCTTTCTGTCCCCCGCCAGATGATTTCATTCAGTTGCAGGGTCGAAAATGGAACATATTTTTGGTCACGTGTATATTCATCGCTAGTTTCTTTTCACTAAGACAATTGTAATAGATAAACGATGTATATTTTGGCTCAGGTCATACGGTGTTTTCCAACTGAGGGATTCTGCAATTGGGCTAACTGAGACAAGTTCGAATCAAGTCAATTTGGAGTTCACTAATGAACAAAGGCCTCCCTCAACGCCCCCCCCTCATGAGTCGCACGACTGTGCCAAACTATGTCACGTTACTCCTGCAAACTTTTCTTCCATTTCTGGCTATCTTCTCTTCGCAATTCTATTTTCACTCCTTTCTCGCCTTCACGATATATTGTACTTCAGTCATTCAATCCATCACCTATTCTGAGTCTATTGCTAAACAGAGGCCTCCCTCACAGCATCCTATGACTCGCACTACTGCAAACTTCTCTACCTCATGTCTCCACCTTCTGCCTGATTTTCCTCTTCCACGCTTCCCATCTCGCAGCGTTCAGTCAGTAACACATCTACTCATATAAGACGACCTAATAGCATTGTTTCCTGTCCCCCAAAGACAAATACGAAGAAGAGTACCACAAATCTCTTCTCTACCTCATGTCTCCACCTTCTGCCTGATTTTCCTCTTCCACGCTTCCCATCTCGCAGCGTTCAGTCAGTAACACATCTCCTCATATGAGACGACCTAATAGCATTGTTTCCTGTCCCCCAAAGACAAATACGAAGAAGAATACCACAAATCTCTTACATATACCTGACATTCATACCATCCGTCCACTGTCCATTCACATATTCATACAAATTTCCATCACAGACGAGCACACGCCTAACCACATCCCTCTACCTTCCTTCCCCACCCAACCCAACCCGGGTCCTATGTACAACCAGTCTTGAAGCAGTGAAGCTTGGACCTAAGTACGTCTCCTACGGACACTCGCCACCCCCCGCGCTTTCACAAACGACCCCCCCCTTTCCCTTATCCCCCCCTTTTCCCTTCCCCAACCACCCTCCTCACTCTTCCACCCCTCCTCCTCACCACCACCTACTGTAGATATGCATTCCTTGAATTGTCCCGGGAATGTAGGAATGTCCCCATGTTGGACTGGAATTCTCTCGGCCCCTACCATCACAACACGTATACCATTACTGTAACCTTATACCATGACTATAATCAGGTTCCTCACTGCCGCTAAAATTCTTAGTGGGTCCATACTTTTCAGCGTCACAGGTCTTACCACAAACAAATACAGAAATGATAAATGCCTGATGGGTATAATAATATCACTGTAGTCAAATATCCCCCATTATATTTCAACATCATTACTATCACTACGAAAGGCTTAGAATAATAAATTATACCTGCTGAGTTGAGGAAGCTGGATAAAGACATATATCAAGATCCCAGATTATTCCAGACTATATTCGCACCAAACTTCTTCAGAGGAATATGTTGTTTGAAGGTGGGACAGTCGAGTGAAGAAGACTAGTGTTCGAAACGTCACTAAAACTATGTCCATGATCCATTTTTATTATTAGATATGTGTCAATTTATTATTATTTACTATTTTTCTGTTTGTTTATTATCTAACTATACCTATGCATTTATTTATGCTTTTTTTTATTTACATTATTATAGTTTTTATTTATTCATTTATTATCATTTTGTTTTTGTTTTTTCGCATCCGACCTAGATATGGACCAAAAGGTCTCCTGTCTGTATGCTCCGCCTTTGTAAAAATCCTTTGTAATCCAACCCGAGTTTCCCTACCACCCTTTCCACTCGGAAGAATATATCATTATTTGGAGGCCATAATGATATCACTAATTCAATATAAAGCTGTCTTTATTTGGGGGACATTGTGTCACTACTCGTTGTCCCATATTGTCCACCACGTCCTGGGCACGACCACTATGTGGCCAATTGTTCCCTGTCAACGTGTAAACCTGATACTTTCCCGTTCTTTAGACCTTTCGAGATCTTAGGTTACAGAGACCAATTTGATAAGAAGAACCAAAAGGTTCCCTGGGCGGTGATCGACCCTCAGCTGATCCTTCAGGCAAAACGATCAACACGAAGCCGACTTATCTCAGTTCGTGTATGATGATCTAAAAAAGAAAACGGGACAACAAGGGCGGTGAGCGGGTTGATGTAGCCACGCGTCTGAGGCCGGAAGGTTCTATGTATATGTGAAAGGTTCAAGAGGGTCAGTGGGTACTACGGGGACATGAATGACAGGTACATGCGAGTTCGGGGAGAGGTGTTGTTCAAGGGACAAAAGACAACCAACCAATCAATACTACTAGGTAATCGTATGCGGCATGGAATGAAGGATTCGTATTGAAAGGGTATTGCGTGTGGTTTGAATATTTAGGCTTGGTGTTAAGAGAAAGTAATCTTACTTCCCAGTCAAACACGCACATACGCTCTCTCTCTCTCTCTCTCTCACACACACACACACATAACTCGTGGCGCAGTTAGTAGAGTTCCCGGCTGCTACTACGGTGGCCCTGGTTCGAATCCCGCCCAGGGCTGATATAATTTCAGTATCACTGCGCTACGGGTTGTTACTCTAACTCTCGTGGGCGGGGAGTTGTGTGTGTGTGTGTGTGTGTGTGTGTGTGTGTGTGTGTGTGTGTGTGTGTGTGTGTGTGTGTGTGTGTGTGTGTGTAAGGTCACAACATTGCCCATAGATAGGTCATATGAGTTATGAGCTCTCTTCCGGGAGGGTAATAGCTGTCGATCATGAGTCCAACACATGATCCAAGACCATGTTGAATCATATACACATTATATATTGTCTTCTTATTGCACAAAGCATAACACCGTGTAATTTTATTTAGCTGAAAAATGGTCTCGACGAATTGACCCTTCTTTACCACAAGGTCCACTTCTCAAATGAATAAAATCGTTCCGTTTTATTCTAGAGCACTCGTAGCATCTCGGGTGTTATAGCATCCCCAAGGGTGCTGGACTGCCTATACTGGAGGTGCTGAGGTCGGTACACGTAAAGAACATAAGAATGAAGAAGACTCCAAGAGACCATAAGGCCTACGCTAGGCAGTTCCATGTCCCTTATCACCTATCATCCCTATTCATAGAGTTATCTAACCTTCTCTTCAAACGACCAATAGTTTCTGCGCATACTAAAACGGTTACTAAGTCTATTCCATATTGTTCTGTGGGAAACTGTATTACCACACACAGGACCGAACCGCCATCACACATACTACCAACACCATTCCTATCACCATAGTTTCTGACACCAACACCACTCTTCATGCCACCATCATCACTTACCACCACCCCAATTACCACCATTACTCCTATCGTCATAACTTCTGACACCACTTCTTAATACCACCACCATCACCTCCCTATCGCTCCTACCACCACCACTACCACCGTCTTCCAAATTTGGTCAAATACAAACGTTCAACCCACAGTCACCCTTCTGGGCCTACGGTGGGTGGAGGGAAATAATATTCCAGGAAACCTTCCAGTCCACTGTGCTCTCTCTCTCTCTTTTTCTTCTCCCTCCCTCTCCACCCTCTCTGCAATTCCAAATTGCGTTAAATCACCCAAGACTTGGCTATTTGTTAGTGTTGTATCACATACATTTTCCAAACTACACTTGTGACCGAAAAGCGTTTTCCACCTTATGTCTTTTAATTCCTTCCCTAAGCTAACATACGACTCTTAATATGACTACACCCCCGTGACGTTTTCTCTCGGTCAAAAATGTGACGGAATTCTCGTTCTGTTGCTCGAGAGTAAGAAATCGTGTCTTGGTCCACAATGCGAAACGTCTTGTTTGTGTGGGCGTGAAAGACGACAAATCACGACTTGGGCGTTAGAGCCAAGTCAGGCGTGGTGGCGTGGATCTGGTGATAGCAGTCACGTGCACAAAGGCACAGGGCTCATGAAGCGTAAATGACGTGACGCGCTGATGACACTTGTGTGTGTATAAATTTGCTTATCACAAACGCGCGGGTACACACACACTCACACACACACACACACACACACAGGAAGACACGAAAAGAAACTTAAAAAGGATAGTTACATAAGAGATCTGAAAAAGAATAGCTTCCCACACAGAGTGATACATATCTGGAACAAACTGAATGACGAAACAGAGTGCAAAAAACTATACAAGAGTTTGAGATCAAACTGGATGCTGAAAGATACAAAAGCGGGTCACTACAAGCAATGCTCTCTTCCCGTAAATTACAACTAGGTAAATACAAGTAAACACACACACACACACATATATATATATATATATATATACACACTCACGCACATTCACACACACAACACGCCTCGACGGCCCAGTGGTAGTGGTCGCAACCGCTGCTACAGCGGTCCGAGTTCGAATCTCCCAGGGCTGAAATAATACGAGTATCTCTGCGCTGCGAGTCGTTCCTCCAACTCTCGTGGGCGGGGAGTTGGGTTGTGTGTACGTGTAAGGTCACAGCATTACCCATAGATCGGTCATATATGAGCTCTGAGCTCTCTTCCGGGAGGGTAAAAAACTGTCGATCACGAGTCCAACACGTGATCCAAGACCATGGTGAATCACACACACACACACACACACACTTCTCAGAGATCGGTGCTGGCAACAGTTACATTCCAGCTACCACTGGATCAAGTGCTGGCGTTGTGGTGTATATAACATAACTTAACAGATAAGTTTGTTTGCAGTTAATGCCATGATAGTGAGGCATGAAAATTTCAATCAATCAAGTTTATCCACTACACAATCAATCATCAAGTTTATGCACTAAACAATCAATCATCAAGTTTATGCACCAAACCAGAAGGAGGGCATTGAATTTATGATAGCAAACCCAGTATGATGGGAGTAGGAGGAAGAAATAAGATAGGGGGAAAAGAAATAGTATGCAGAGTGAATACACGCACAGAAAATTGTCATCAAGGAAGATATCATTTTGGCTAAGAAGTGTACAGAATAAATACAAACTGGAATAACCCATTTTATAAAAACGCGCCTGTATTTCAAAACACGATATGATTAAATGCAGACAAATATTCCTTCCTGTGCGCTGGTGGTGTCATCGGAAGCGTGATGGTCTCACATTCGATTTGTTGAGGGTTCGAATCCCGCAATCCTCTCCAATTCCCAGCGGTGACTGATATAACCTGGCTCAACAGTCCCCAGAGCACATAACAAGACAAAGGTGACGGCTTCAGCCGAGGCTATTCAGCGCCTCCTGGCGTAGGCTCCTCACTTTCCAATAATGGTCCCTCAGGAAGGAAGGAAAGAGAGGAAATGCTATTTTGAAGCTCAATACAACACAGGATGTTTCACCTGAATGACACGAAACTCTTCCGACGGACGAGCAGGTGGCACTGGGTCACGGCCGTCAGGTCAGGTCAGGTTAGGTCGGCCACCAGGAGGGGTAACGACCTGACGCTCGGTCAACCTGACCTTCCCGGCGGGAAGTGCTAAAAAGAAGCGTCCATGGAATTGTGGGAGCCGGTGCAGCAGGCCCACCGATTCCAAGAAGATCTTAGAAAATGGGAAAGTGTGTGTGTGTGTGTGTGTGTGTGTGTGTGTGTGTGTGTGTGTGTGTGTGTGTGTGTGTGTGTGTGTGTGTGAGAGAGAGAGAGAGAGAGAGAGAGAGAGAGAGAGAGAGAGAGAGAGAGAGAGAGAGAGAGAGAGAGAGAGAGAGAGAGAGAGAAAGAGAGAGGTGCTCGATTTGAGCAAGTCACTCGTGTTTCCTTTTCACCAACCACTCCTACTCCTTCCTACTTCTCTTACTGGTCCTCCTCCTCTTCCTCCCCCTTATCTTTTTCCTCTTCCTCCTGATCGTCCTCCATCCTCTTCCTCCCCCTTCTCAACCTACTTCTCCTTTAACTCCTCCTCCTCCTCCCCCCTACCAGGTATACCCAACACCACAACCACTACCACCACCAATACCACCAAACAACATCAATCCCGTCCCCACAAGTACTTTAAAGGGGTTATCATACTGGGCTATTTTTCCTCCCACATCCTACCTCTAACCTCCATCTGAATAACTAGAATAGAACTTCGGTTACAGAAATCTAGACTTCTCTAAGAACATTTCGACAGTATGCCTAACACTCGTATAGGCTTATAATCTCTTAGTTCGTCATTCAGCTTTGATGGCGGAAAGATAAATCTATATTTGGAGATTTGAAAAATTGAATATTGTAATCGGAGTCGTTTTTATATTATATATTATATTATATATAATATATATTATACATGTCTATATATATATATATATATATATATATATATATATATATATATATATATATATATATGAGAAATAACATGAATTCATCATTCCAAATATGCGGAAAAACCACAAAGATATTCCTTGTAGAAAGGCAAAAAATATTTCTATGAGGAAAATGCTAGTAAAACCTTTCATGTAAAAAAACCTGCATGTTCTACCTTTCCACGAAAATTTCATCAAACTTCCTCATATTCTTAAGACTTTCAACATTCAAGTAGCATTTAAGAACTCCAATACAGTTAGAAGTCTTTTAATTAAAAACTCTCCTGATAAGGAAGAAGGATGTATTCATTCAATTCCATGTAAAAACTGTGGCAAATGCTATATAGGTCATACTGGAAAAGAATTAAAAGTAAGGTTAAAACAACATACAGCGTTAGGAGTGGTTAAATTCCTAACGCATTATTTGTTCATTTAAGGGATTTTAATCATTGCATTAATTGGAAGGGTGTCAAAGAAATTGTTAGATATGTCATATTTGACTAGAAATATAATATAATCCAGTCTAATTAAAGATACATTTGTCAACAAATTATTTTCAGTCAAGGAATGTACAAGCTTGATAATTCTATTGTTGAAAAAGGGGTGGCCCAAACGTCCGCTGCCGCGAACGGTATCGGTAGACTATGACACTCCCTTACAACATTTTCCAGTTCCCATCCCTGGCCTCCCACTTTGTAGATATATTCATGTTTGCATTATCATTGTATATACCCTGAAAATTTTTAAATGGACGAAAGCGTTCGGTCATCATTTTATTATTTTCCTTGGTGGTTTTTCCGCGCGCGCCCACACACGCACATATAATTCCTTAGAGCTGTTCAAATGGATCAAGGGTTTCAACAAGGGTGATGCACACAAGGTCATCATATTCAGGCAAGAGGGCAGGTCTCCCGGTGTAATTCAAATTGGATAAATTTAGATTTCAAAAGGAAATAGGCAAGAACTGGTTTACCAATAGATTGGTTAACGAATGGAATAGACTTAGTAACCATGCAATAGTGAGCGCTGAAACTATCGGTTGTTTTAAGAGGTTTGATAACCTTATCGATGGGGTCGATATGTGGTAATGGATATGAAACTGCCTAGCGTAGGCCTTATGGTCTATTGCAGTTTCCATTCTTACGAGTATGTTATGTGTGTGTGTGTGTGTGTGTTTGTGTATGTAAATGAATATATAATTCAGCAAAGACAGTTACACTATCCAGTCTCTGTCCCATGTCCTTCGGTCGCTGTGGAGTGGGTAACCCACCTCCCATTACTCTACGTCATACTCCCCCTCCCCCCCGTCCCCTTCGAATCTCTCCTTTTCTCGACCCCCTTCTCTCCCCCCCTCCCCGAACTCCCTTCCCGCTAGAGGTTCTGTCAATCTACCTCCACCTCCACCTCCTCCTCCTGTTCCCTACTCCACCATTCCCACAGTTCAACAAACTACAGTTACCCCTTGACAAACCACCCATCACTCTCTTACAAGAAACCT
>NC_134815.1:34874267-34894267 GCF_046742065.1 Oratosquilla oratoria | reverse complement strand
CTGTGTATTACACAACTTGGGAAGTCTCTACATGCAATCCCTTCTACTGTACCTGTGGCACCGCCTAAACACTGACCTTGTTTTGAACTCTCTACATGCTCTGAGTGAAGATAAACTTTTCAACGTAAGGTCAAATATCCTTGTATACACCGGAAACTAAGTATACATTCCCGTAAAATAAAAATGGCAGCCAAGGCAACGACAACTGAAAGACCACAGACTTTCTAGGAATGAAATGGCAACGTTTGGCAACCTAGAGTATACACATATAGGGAGCTGACAAAAAAAAATCTGATGTTAAATGATGTCACACGTTACGTCATACTTACAACACGTTTCTAATTTACGTCAATGCGATCAAGCGTTCCTAAATCACACCAATGCGATTAAACGTTCCTAAATCACACCAATGCGATTAAGCGATCCTAAATAACACCAATGCGATTAAGCGGTCTGCGATGGTGCAAATTCATCATAATGTATCCAGAAGCTACGATTTCTCACCCCATAAAACCTTGGGCAGGCAGGTTCCGTAGTGGGGCCTCCCTGGCGTAAATACGAGTAAACAGAAAACGAACAGGTAAACAGAAAACGGATAGCGCCTGGCGGTATGTCAACATGGAGGGCCAGGCAAGTCACCAACCGGCGTGCCCCCACTGGGCGTTTGTTTATATTGGGAGAGGAAATGGGAGAGCGAGGGAGAGGGGGGTGGGGTGGGGTGGGGGGCAGCATTGCAGAGGTCAGGAATAGATTCGTTTACCAACTTCATAACTTCTCATCTCTGGTGAAAGAGAGAGAGAGAGAGAGAGAGAGATAAAGACAGGGAAAGAGAGAGAGAGAGAGAGAGAGAGAGAGAGAGAGAGAGAGAGAGAGAGAGAGAGAGAGAGAGAGAGAGAGAGAGAGAGAGAGAGGATAAAGACAGGGAAAGAGAAAGAGATAGAAAGGGAAAGAGAGAGAGAAAAAAATAAGAGACGAGAGAGAGAGAGAGAGACAGAGATAACAATCTATGTACAACCAGTGTCAAAATATTTTTGAGAGAAAAAATAAAACATGACATCACTCGAAGTGCAGTTCGAGGAAAGGCCCCGAAATATCCGAAGTCGGCAGGGCACCCGCTGCGAAAGATTCCTTTTCTCGCCTACACAGGAAAGAACGTCGGGAATGTAGTTTATGATAAATGATGTTTGCGACTCGGGAACGATAAGCTGAGAGGACCCATAGATACAGAATTTAATGGGAAGATCCTGGTTGAGGTCTTGGCAAACACTAGCTTCGCAAACCAAGAAATAATGAAATAAATATATAAATAGGAAAAATAAATAAGTAATGATAATAATAATAATGATAATAATAATAATAATAATAATGATAATAATAAATAATAATAAATCTTTTTTTGGTTACGGGGCATCATCCCATTCTCAATAAAATCGGCTGATGTTAGCCAGAATAAAATCACAGGATTTACTTGCTTGGTGGCGGGGAAGATATATAGAAAATTAGGAAAGTAAGTTAGAAAATGGGAAAACTGTAGTCCCCAAGGTAGTAAATATCAGTCCTTGGGCTTTTCCATAGAACTTTCTAGGGGAAAAAATATCAACTAAAATAACCAACTAAATATACGAATATAATAATAATAATAACAATACAATATATATGAAATAAAAATATAAACGTTTAACAATTGTTTTTGTTTACTAATGTGGATTTGCGTCTGTCACCAGTTTGCGGGAGGAAGAGGAGAATGTAGGGGGAGCGAACAGTCGCCGGTTCTTAGTTTTCCTTATGTGACCGAATACCAGACTCTCGGGGCCGCAACTCTAGTGGAGGAGAGGGTTTTATGGCGCATACATATGAATGGCGGGGGAGAGGCTTCTTTATGACGTCCTTCTCGTAGACAACTGTAGGTAACTTTTACTGGTCCTTTATGCTGCGGAGAAGGTGACTGGGGACCCTAAATTGGAACAGAAGGAGGGCCCCAAATTGAAATGGAAGGTAACCCCAAATTGAAATGGAAGGTAACCCCAAACTGAAATAAAAGGGGGCCCCCAAATTGATATGAAAGGGGCCCCCAAACTGAGTTGGAAGAGGCCCCAAACTGAAATGGATGAGGACCCCAAATTGATATGAAGGGGGGCCCTCAACTGAAATAGGAGGGAGCCCCAAACTTAAATGGAAGGGGGGGCCAAATTGAATTGGAAGGGGACCCCAAATTGAAATGGAAGCGGGACCCAAATTGAAATAGAAGTGGGCCCCCAAACTGAAATGGAGGGGCCCCCAAGTTCCCCATCACTTCCTGCATCTTCGCCTCTTTCCCAGACCCCTCGCGTGACGTCATACACTTGGCTTTGATTACATCTTTCTCACACCACCTTATCTCTCTCTCTCACGCTCCCTCTCTCTCTCTCTCTCTCTCTCTCTCTCTCTCTCTACCGCTCTCACTCTCTTTAGTTCCATTCTCAGCCTCTGTCCTGACTTCCGCTCCCTTGTCCCACGCCCCCCCCCCAGCCACCCTCGAGCCCCCCCCCACCCACCATGGCTCTCCTTCTCTTATTCATGCAGTACCGTATCAAACATGAGGCAAAAGAACGCTTTTTGGTTACTATGGCAACAGACAAACTCCCAAAACTTAACTCCTCCCATTCCTCCTCCTCCTCTTCGGGGTTGTCAACACCCACTGAAAAATCTCGAATATTCACAGGTAGGCTGTTCTACCAGATACCTCTACCCCTCCACCCACCCGCCCGACCTTCCTCCACAGCTCTCCACCCTCCTCCTTCTCCTCCTCCCACGCTCCACGGATTTGCTTAATGACCAACTGGAGTCCTTTGGGAACTCTGAAGATCTCAGTAACGCATCAGCGCCTCTACCCGTGAAATTTATGCAGATGACACAAACACGCAAAGTACGGAGAGAAAGTACCTAAGTAAACAATAAATGAGTAGATAAATGGACAAATGTTAAACATAGTTATAATTATGTACGCAGAGTGTGTATAAAAATATACAATCTTATAGTGATTAGCTTTATCCTTACACCCACACACGATAATCTATATGTTTAGGCTTACTCGATAGAGTCCACAGCCCATTTCGCTACCCGAAGACAGGAAGAATAAGGTATGGTGCCTACGCCAGAAGGCGCTGAGTAGCTGCGGCCGAAGCCGTTACCTTTGCCCTATTATGTGCTTTGGAGACTGTTAGGGCAGTGACAGTCACTGCTGGGAACCGGAGAGGAGTGTGGGATTCGAACCCACAAATAAGCGAATGCGAGGCCAGCAAGCACCCTTCTGATGACGCCAACAGGGCCCCATAAGATAAGGAATAAATACATTAAATAAGAAATCGTGGAGTGAAATGGACAGAAATGGGTTTTCTTCCAGTACCACGCAAACGCATTTCCATTTTTTTTCTCTTTCGCATTTCAAAGACATATTTTTTTCTATGAAATGGTTAGGTTTGGTTTGGGTTAGGTAAGGTTAGGTTAGGTTAGGTCAAGTTAGGAACTATTGGACAACATAAGTTCCATGTTAAATATCTGTGTATAAGTGATTCCGGAATTTTACCGAGAAATGGAATGAGCATGGGCGAAATCACGCGAACTGCGGTCACAAATTAGGGAACGAAACAGTGGTTCTTAATCTTTGCACTCTACCCCCCCCCCCAAAATGTATATATATATGTGTATATATATATATATATATATATATATATATAATATATTTACATATACAAATAAATATGATGGAGAAGAGATACCCTTTGCTTTATTACAAAGTTGACAATCATAATTATCTTATACATGATAGATTTTTTTAATACGGTTAACTTACATCACTATACTACATTATATATAAATGTATAACTTGTAACTCCAGGCCATGGTCCCCCTAAATTCTTGTCACGGCTCCCTTGGGGACCCCCGTGGGGACTCCCGTGGCCCACAGGTTTCGAACCACTGGAATGAAGTAAGAAACAGGAGAATTGGCACCGGTAACCTAACCAACTAGACTAAATAAACCCCTTTCGTCACGATGATGACTGTACGTTTCATTCAGCAGCTACTGTTACGTACGCTACCAAAATGGAGAGTTCAACAACCAATCAATCACAGGGTCTGGACAAAGGATTCTCGCGTATCCTTCCACGACTCGCACGACCGCGCCAACCTGTGCCACGCTACTACCGCAGACTTCTTCTAGAAATTTTAACACATTGACGCTCTTTATTGGTTTTATTCCGACTACCATCAGAGGATTTCTGGGGACCGTCGTTGTAGTGGAGAGCTTAAGCGCAAACGCAACCTGAGGCGCAGGCGACACAGGCCAAGCAGCACAGAGCAAAGGCAGACTTTCTGTTGCTGAGTTGAAGCACAGTTTGAACTTCTTTCTCACCCGAAATGATTCCAGATGTACTACCTCAGGATTTCAAGTGAGAGAGAAGTTGAAACTGTACTTCAATTCAGCAACGGGAAATCTGCCTTTGCTCTGTGCTGCGTCACCTGTGTCTTAGTTTGGACTTAGACTCAACGGAGAACGATGGGAGTCACAAAGGCGAATGAAATCTCCAGGCTGTAGACACTATCACAGGAAAAGTGCCACCTGGTGTGTAAGGGGTTCACCACTAATGCTGGCTGATGACACCCTAGCCTCCCAAACGTAGCGGCACACTAGGCTACAACGCTACTTGCTTTTGCCATTTCGCTGGAGTAGAAACGACTTCGGTTAAGATATTCTAGACTTCCGTAAGAGCATCTCAATCACGTGTCTAACATTCAAATTGGTTTAACTTATCTTAGTTCGTCACTCAGCTTATCATTATTTGATGCAAGAGTAATTTGACGTTTGGAAATTTGAAAAACAAAAGATCGTAACCGAAGTCGTTTCTACTCCAACGAATTAGCAAAAGCAAGTAGCATGCTAGCGAAAAATGGCTAGTGTGCTGCCACCATGCCCCGAAGTCATGCACCAGAGACGAATTTGACGCGTCATGCAGCGTGTCATGATCAACGAAAACGTGTCATCGTGGCCTTAATGACAAACAAATGACTGTTGCGACAAAAAAAAAAAAATGTTTGGAAAGCGTCTTCAAAAAAAAAAAAAAAAAAAAAAAAGGAAGAAAAAGAGGACAGTGATTAAAGCCACGTTCAGTGTCGCTGATTTAAGAAAAGGGAAACAATATTCGGCCAAAAAAATAATAACGAGATAATCATGAGATTTTCTATTGTTTCTACGAGACAAAGCTAAGGAGTGCACAGAGGAGAATGGAGAGATCAATGATGGGAATAACGCTGAAAGGCAGGAAGAGGGCAAGTTGGGTGAGAGAGAGCATCAGACTGGAATGAAAGATATTGTGGGAACGGTAAAAGAGAGGAAGTGGGATTGGGCAGGTAAGTTAACGCGAACCACTAATGAGCGATGGAGCAAGTGTGTGACTGATTGGACGCCGTGAGATGGGAAGCGCGGAAGAGGGAGACCAGACAGAAGGTGGAGAGACGAGATAGAGAAGTTTGCAGGAGTGGCGTGACAGAGGTTGGTGCAGTCTAGCGAGTCACGGAATAGTATGAGAGAGGCCTTTGTTCAGCAGTGGACTCGAAATGGCTGGTTGATACGACAAAGCAATTGTATATCACAAAAGAAAAAATACAAAGTCAGCGTTTATGTACAACAATCAATCAGTCAATCAATCATCAATCAGTCATCAGTCACTAGGATTTCAGTACTCACGATGTCCTTCACTTTGAAGTCAAGTGGGTGATAAAATGTGCCATACCTGCAAAATAACAATAATGATAATTAATGAATAAAACAAATAATAAATACATAAATCTATGTACCAATAGACTGGTTCCCCCTTATGAGGGGGTAACCAGCCAAAGGCACGCACCTTCTCCCGCCCTTCATTCATTTCCCTTTTATCTATTCATTTATTTGCTTATTTATTTATCTATCTATTTATTTGATATACAAGTGCATTCATAATCACGAAAAAAACGTGAAGTATGAATATATATGAGTACATTAGCCTCTTTGCTATCCATGGTGTTGCCACAGAGATGAATTAAATCACTCGGCGGCAGCCACATTGTTACTTCTGGGTGGGTGCATGATGATGATGATGATGATGATGATCATAATAATAATAATAACATTAATAATAATAATAATAATAATAATAAGAAGAAGAAGAAGAAGAAGAAGAAGAAGAAGAAGAAGAAGAAGAAGAAGAAGAAGAAGAAGAAGAAGAAGAAGAAGAAGAAGAAGAAGAAGAAGAAGAAGAAGAAGAAGAAGAAGAAGAAGAAGAAGAAGAAGAAGAAGAAGAAGAAGAAGAAGAAGAAGAAGAAGAAGAAGAAGAAGAAGAAGAAGAAGAAGAAGAAGAAGAAGAAGAAGAAGAAGAAGAAGAAGAAGAACAACAACAACAACAACTCGTAGAGTGACGTCGCTGGCGCCAAACGATGACGTCAACGAGAGATCTCGTCGTCTTCCCCTGGCGCCCAAAGACTCCGGGCGACCTTAGGGTAACGAGCGAACGATCCATCTTGATTCTGATTAAGATTTCGACCCTAATTGCACCTCTCGCGGTCACAGAGTTTCCTCTCAACTTCGCCCCCTCCCTTCCTCCTCCCCCCCTACTCTTCTCTCTTTTCCTCCCTCTCCTCTCTCACTTTTTCCGTTCCTTCCTCCTCTCACCTCCCACTCTTTTCCTCCTTCTCACGCCCTTCCTCTTCTCTTTTCCCCGTTTCCTCTTCTCTCCTTCCCTCCTCCGTTCTCTTTCTTTCCCTTCCTACCCTACTCGCTCTTTCCTTCCCTTCCACTTACTCCTCCCCCTCCCTTCCCCTCTTCCACTTCCCTTCTTCCCTCCCTTCCTTCTCTCTTTCTCTTCTTCCCTCCCTCGCTTCGTTGGTGACACACAACTCATTAGCGATGCATCTTCCGCTCTCCTGGGGTCCTCCTTATCTCATCCTCTCCATCTTGCGGGAGGCCTCTAAACCCCCCTCCCCCTCCCCCTCCTAGACGTCGTCTTCCTTTCATTCAAGCTGGCTTTTCCTTCTCTCTCTCTCTCTCTCTCTCTCTCTCTCTTCTCTCTCTGTCTCTCTCTATCCCACTGAATCGATGCCCTCCTTACCTTCACCCTTCTCATCCCGATCCCAATTCTTATTATATTCCTTTCCTGGCGGGCTAGTTTCCCTCCTCCTCCTCCTCCTCCTCTCCCATACCTTTTCTCTCTTCTCCTCCTCCTCCAACCCATTTCCCTTTCCTCCTCTTCCTTTTGTCCTTGGTTGTGTATTTGGGACATATCTGTAAGCAATAATTGTACGATAATATATATATATATTTTTTTTTGGTGGGGGGGAATAAAGATTTTTTTTTCCCTCCCTCCCACCTCCGTGCTGCCATTTGGAGGATGTTCACCCCAGCTGATTGGTTCATTTGAAGAATCACCGGTCTACTCCCCCCTCCCCCACACACACATGGCTCTAAGGAGAAAATGTTCACATTATTTGGTTAAGTTTGATTAAATAAGGTTAGGTTTGGGTAAGTTAGGTTAGATAAGGTAGGGTAAATTAGGTTTGGTTATGTTAGGTGAGGTTAGGCTAAGTTGGTTTAGGTTCAATTAGGCTGGTTAAGTTAAATTAGGTTTAGTTATGTTTGGCTAAGTTAGGTAGCTGGTTAATTTAGAGTTAAATAAGATTTGGTTAAGTTAGGTTACGTTGGATTTGCATGAACTTGTTCAGATTGTTAATTGTCTTTATGATCATGGGAACAATACCCCTAGACTTGTTCGAATACAACGAAATACTCCGCAGTATTACATATTACATAGAAAACGGAATGTCACTTCTGCAATTCGCTCCTAATCACGACTCAACAACTGGTTTACCAATAGTGGTTATCGAATGGAATGAGAGTTAGTAACCATTTAGTGAGCGCTGAAACTAACGATTGTTTTAAGGGAAGGTTAGATAACTTTGTGGATGGGGATGATAGGTGGTAATAGACATGGAACTGCCTAGCGTAGGCCGTATGGTCTTTTTGCAGTCACTTTCGTTCTTATGTTCTAATGATAGCAATTGACCGTGGAAATCTGATGAGTTCTTTCTTCCTTTCCTCGTTGACTTTTTACCCGATGGATCTTCCTCCCCCCCCCCCCAACCATCCCCCTCCCCCCCGTAATGTCCCGAGTTTTATTCTTGTGCTCATCTCAATGACGTTCGCTCGTTTCCAGACGCCACACTACCTGACGTTACGTCCCCACGTTTACGCTCTCTTTCTCTCTCTTCCTTTCCGTCTCTCTCCTCGGTCTTTCCAATGTCCCAAACTCTCTCTCTCTCTCTCTCTCTCTCTCTCTCTCTCTCCCCTCTTCATACCATTTATGTTCAACTCCCTTTCCGTCTTCACTCTGTCTTTCCCATGTTCCAAACACTCAGCGTGTATCCATCCCATCCCATCCCTTCTCTCCTTTCCATATCAAATAAGCTTAACTCCCTTTCCGTCTTCTCCTCGATCTTTTCCATGTTCCAAACACTTAGTGTGTATCCTTCCCATCCCTAACCTTTACCAACCTTTCCTTTCCCTCTTCCCTCTTACCTTCACTGTATCCTCCCTTCGCGTCCCTCAGCCTCTTGCCTCGTGTATTTCCTCACCTAGAGGGACTATCAGCCCCTCCCCAAGGCACTTTTACTCCTTTCCCCCCAACCCACCCACCCCCTATTCCCTATCCGGCTCCTGCACCCACCAACATCTAACCTCCTCCCCTCCACTCCTCCCCCTTCCCATCCACTTCTCTCCCCCTTCCCCACCACTTCTCATCCAGCTTCCCTTCCCCTCCGCTCCTCCCCCTTCCCACCCCTCCCCTCCTCCCCCTTCCCCCCACTTTTATTACTTTTCCTCCCATCCACTTCTCTCCTTCTTCCCTTCCCTCCACTCCTTCCCCTTTCCCTCCACTTCTCTCCCTCTTCCCTCCCCTCCACTTCTCTCCCGACTCCTCCCTCCCTTACACCTCCCTCCTTCCTTTTCCTCCACACCAACCATCTCACTCTTCTTTCACTCCTTTCCCCTTCCTCTCCCTCCTCTCCCTTCCCTTCCCCCTTTGCATAAAGAGGCCCTACTACACCCCCAACTCCGCCAGCTCTAAGATCCTATCTCCCCTCCACTTACGTCCCTGAGAGGCTTTTTAGGAGCCTCATCCATAATATTGTTTACCATACAAGCGACACCTTCATGCAGACCCAGTAAACACTTTCTCCCCTTGGGAAACACAAACACTAACATAAACACTAAAACACACACACACACACACTTAAAGCGTTCCGTTGACAGACGTATGTGTTACTACGGTTGTACGAAAGTGTACATTTGTGTACAATACTATTGTGTACAATACTATTGTGTACAATGTGCACTATGTACATTAAACCCTCTTCCATACTGGGTGGCACTTTTACCTATCACTATTATTGCCGTCAGGCGATTTTATTCATCTCCGTGGCACTCCAGCGGGATCAGGAAGACACACACACACACACACACACACACACACACACACACACACACACACACGCACACACACGACTCGGTGGCGCGGTTGACAGAGTCCCAAACTGTCACTACGGCGGTCCGGGTTCGAATCCTGCCCAGGGCTGAAATAATTTCACTATCGCTGCGCTTCAAGTCGTTACTCCAACACTCGTGGGCGGGGAGTTGGGTGTGTGTGTACGTGTAAGGTCACAGCATTACCCATAGATCGGCCATACGAGCTCTGAGCTCTCTTCCGAGAAAGAAATAGCTGTCCATCACGAGTCCAGCACGTGATCCAAAGACCAATGTGAATACACACACACACACGTGCGTGCGTCCAGTTAACAGTGTTACAAAATGTTGTTATCAGAAGAAATATAATAACTGGTAACCCCTCGACATTGCGCAGACACGTGCACCGGGACAACAGAGTCTTGCAAAATGTTGTTGTTGGTGAAAACACAATGGCTCCCTCTTGGCTTATTCTTCCAAAGCGGCCTCTTACTCAGGAATGCCCTCCTGAAGGGGGCTTTCACACTGGGCTATTTCTCCTCCCACATCCTACCTCCAAGCTCCATTTGAAAAACTAGAATATGACTTCGCTTACAGAAACCTAAACTTTTCTAAGAACATTTCAACAGTATGTCTAACATGAGTATAGGTTTACAATCCCTTAGTTCATCATTCGAAAGATGAAATATTGTAACCAAAGTCGTTTTCACTCTATCTCTCAACGGTCGGCGCTGGTGACACCCGTGGAAGCCCAGTGTGTTAACCCCCTTTAGGCAACAAAGACTGACACAACCACGGGGCCTTTGTTTTCATGGATTTCTTGGACTTAGAGAAGGCATCGGCACAGACGAAAAGCCACAATGGTGTCTCGGAGGCAACGTTGAGCTGTGATTGTGACCTAACGACTTAAACGTCATGTAAACACCAGAGTTGGAGTGTCTTGTTTGTGTGTGTGTGTGTGTGTGTGTGTGTGTGTGTGTGTGTGTGTGTGTGTGTGTGTGTGTGTGTGTGTGTGTGTGTGTGTGTGTGTGTGTGTGTGTGTGTGTGTGTGTGTGTGTGTGTGCGCGCGCGCGTGTGGTGTTGTCCTAGATGCGGATGCGGATTTGGGTCGGAGGTGATGCGAGGGAGCTCGGGGGTCAAAAGGGCGCGCGTTGGGTCAGGGATGAAGAGCAGGGCCACGGGCAGGGCGGTGGGGAGGAGGAGGAGGAGGAGGAGGAGGAGGAGGAGGAAAAGGAAGAGGAGGAGGAATCACCCCATTTATCGGTCACAATGGTTCTCCAGATCTCTGTCTGTCTGTCTACCCTCCCGTCCGTTTTTCTGTCTCTCTGTCTGTCAGTCAGGATCGGCTTTATGCAGCAGAGGGTGTGTCTATTCCCCCATAAAGGTTGAGACTTTTGAGGTAAGTGGAAGATGGGGTGAGATTAGGTGAAATGCTGCAGTCTACAATACCTATGTTGTTGTTGTTGTTGCTGTATTCCTCTAACACCAAAATGCCGTGTACGAAAGATAGAGAGAGAGAGAGAGAGAGAGAGAGAGAGAGAGAGAGAGAGAGAGAGAGAGAGAGAGAGAGAGAGAGAGAGAGAGAGAGAGAGAGAGAGAGAGAGAGAGAGAGAGAGGGGGGGGGGGGGAGAGAGAGAGAGAGAGAGAGAGAGAGAGAGAGAGAGAGAGAGAGAGAGAGAGAGAGAGAGAGAGAGAGAGAGAGAGAGAGAGAGAGAGAGAGAGAGAGAGAGAGAGAAAGAGGGGGGGGTTGAATTTGTTACATGTGTGTATATTGCCAAGTGGGATTCTCCATGTTCGAGTCATTACTACCTAAGGTGTTACAAACACCAGGGATCCTATCATGCCAGAGCACCATCTTTTCTTTCGAGGAGGAGGAGGAGGAGGAGGAGGAGGAGGAGGAGGAAGATAAGGAAGTGGTGGACGAGGAGGAGGAGATGGAAGAGGAGGAGGAGGAGGAGAAATAGGAAGAGGAGGAGGTGGTGGACTAGGAGGAGGGGATGGAAGAGGAAGAAGAGGAAGAAGAGGAAAAAGAGGAGTACGTGGAGGAGGAGGAGGAGGAAGAGGAAAAAGAGGAGGAAGAGGAGGAAATGAACTAACCAGCGAGAGCCATTACTTATAAGTAACAGCACACGAGGAGAAGCACAGGGTCTGATCCTTCGCTACGCGGGCGACCCCGAGGAAGGGCACGTGAGGTACGACGTCACGTCTTAGTTCTTTCGTCCTCAACGACGGTAGATTGATGTAACGATGCCACGTAACACCCACAAAGGCTGGTGACAAAAGGTAACAAAGGATAACTAATAAATGAGACCATTTGGTCTATATACAGGAACGCAGGAAGGGATCGAGGTGAACAGTGGTTGGGAGGGCCATTACTCAAAGTGGATTCGAAACACAGGCCCGAAATCCCCACGCGGTTACCAGACACACGCGGTACCACTGAGCCACGGCGGGCCGCATCATGGCGCTTATCTTTGGCGAAACAAACTCATCTGAAGTTAACCAGAGCAACATCTGTGAAGGGCACCATCATGGCGACGGGGGTGGGTGGATCGAGGAACAACCAAGAGCTCTTCGGGATGCACTCGCTTGGTGCAAATGGATTCACCTGGGGAGGGTGGGCGTGGGCGTGGGCGTGGGCTGGGGGCGGTGGGCGTGGGCTGGGGGCGGTGTGCGGTGGAGAGATCGTTGGCTGAGGAGGAAGAGGAAGAGGAGGAGGAAGAGGAGGCGGAGGAGGAACAGAAGGAGGAGGGTAACGAGGAGAAAGAAGAGAAGAGGACAAGGGGAGGATGAAGAAGGGGAGGATGAAGAAGAGGAGGATAAAGAAGAGGAGGGGAAGGAGGAGGAGTATGGGAAGGAGAAGTATGAGAAGGAGGAGTAGGAGTAGGAGAGGAGGAGGAGGAGGAGGAGTAGGAGGAGGAGGAGGAAAGAAGGAAAAAGAGTGATGAGATCAATGGTCTTTCTGAGAAACCAAGAAGCTGTTGAAGGAGGAAAAAGAAAAAAAGAAATAAAAGAAAAGGATTGAAGGACGAGGAAGGAGGAAGAGGATGATGATGATGATGATGATGATGATGATGATGATGATTATGATGACGAGGAGGAGTAGGGGGGAGGAGGAGGAGGAGAAGGGGGAGGAGGAGAGGGGAGAGGTGAGGTTGGCAGTGTTACAGTGAAGGTTGAGTGAGGCCAGACGGTACGAATACAAAGGAAAACTTATGGCTGAGAAGAGAGAGTGTCAGGAGGGGAGAGAGAGAGAGAGAGAGAGAGAGAGAGAGAGAGAGAGAGAGAGAGAGAGAGGGGGGGTTATGTAGCAAAGAAATATACAAAGTTGGGGGGGGAGAAGGGTGGAGACCACAAGAGTGCAAACGAAAGGGGAGCAAGTGGGGAGGAGGGAGGGGGGAGGAGGGACAAAGGATGGCAATATGGGTTATGGGGGAGAAAAAGCTGGGGAAGGGGGTTAGACCACTGGTAGGAATGGGGGGAGAAGAAGGTGATAGAGTGAGGAAGGAAAGGGAAGGGGAAGAATAGAGGTGAAAGGGAAGAAAATTAAATAAAGTGGGGGGTTGTGGGTGGAAGGGTGAGAAGGGAGGAGGAGAGTTATGGGGTGGAAGGGTGAGGAGGGAGGGGGAGAGTTATGGGGTGGAAGGGTGAGGAGGGAGGGGGAGAGTTATGGGGTGGAAGGGTGAGGAAGGAGGGGAAAAAGGTGCGAAAAGAGTAGAAAAAATTAATTTGTAAAAAACACACACTCACACAAACATATATAGAGGGGGGAAGAGAGAGAGAGAGAGAGAGAGAGAGAGAGAGAGAGAGAGAGAGAGAGAGAGAGATAGAGAGAGAGAGAGAGATATAGAGAGAGAGAGAACGATACGGACAAAAGAAATCAAGTAGAGCAGAGGACAAATTTAATGGTGAGAAGAGAAAGTACAAAAAAATAAATACAAAGGTGGAAGGAGCAATGGGGAGACATGTTGGGACGGTAACAAGAAAAAGACGAAAGGGACTTGAAGAGGCAAACAAGGACATAAGAAACATGTGGAAAGTTATAAGCACGGTGGGGGAGGGAGGGGGACGGTTATCGCCTCCTGACAGCTGCACCATCCTGTCACAGCCATGACAGACCGAAAGAGATCTATTTATTCCGTGTCAGCTGTGTGCCAAGAATTCTTTAACCAACTGTACGTTGGTGGCGTCATCGGAGGCATGCTGGTCTCGTATTACCTTAACCGTGGGTTCGATTCCCGCACTCCTCTCAGATTCCCATCAGTGACTGTTACCTGGCCCCGACAGTGCGTGTGCATTATAGAGCAAAGGTGATGGCTTCGGCCGCAGCTATTCAGCGCCTCCTGGCGTAGGCTCCTCACCACAACAACAACCCGGTATGAATGGAGGAAGATGGAGGATGGCTTCGAGTGACACAAATAACGGAATAAAATCGCCTGGCGGCAGCATGAATCAATGGAAACGTGCCACCAGGTACGGAAGGAGTCAAAATTCCCCATTGCCCTGGCAGGAGCGTGTCTGCCAATGTCCTTACAAAAAAGGTTCCTTACTACGCTTTATAAGTTGTTTTTTTTTTTTCCCTCACATCTTCGCATCTCTACATCCTACTGATCACAACCTCCTCCCCCCTACCCCTCCTCCTCTTCCTCCCAATCCTGGTCCTTGCTCTTCTTCTTTCCTATTCTTCTTCCTCCTCTTCCTCCCCACTTTCACTCGTCCTATACTCGTCGTCGTCGTCCTCGTCGTCCTCCTCCTCCTCCTCCTCCTCCTCCTCCTCCCTCGGAACGGTGCGTATGGGTAGTTCTGAAGGTGTGGTGGTATTCGGCTCCTTGGAGAAGGATATGAAGCAGTTGATGGGCTTCCTGCTTGTATGCGTGTGTGTGCTTGTGCTGGTGTGTGTGCGCGCGCGCTTGTGTGTGTGTGTGTGTGTGTGTGTGTGTGTGTGTGTGTGTGTGTGTGTGTGTGCGCTTATGTGCGTACGTGTGTGTGTGTGTGTGTGTGTGTGTGTGTGTGTGTGTGTGTGTGTGTGTGTGTGTGTGTGTGCGCGCGCTTATGTGCGTACGTGTGTGCGCACGTGTGTATATATTATAGTGTGTGTGTGTGTGTGTGTGTGTGTGTGTGTGTGTGTGTGTGTGTGTGTGTGTGTGTGTGTGTGTGTGTGTGTGTGTGTGTGTGTGTGTGTGTGTGTGTGTGTGTGTGTGTGTGTGTGTGTGTGTGTGTGTGTGTGTGTGTGTGTGTGTGTGTGTGTGTGTGTGTGTGTGTGTGTGTGTGCTGCACTCCTGTGTAAGTAATACCCATAGAGGATCACTGTCATTGGTACCTCTCTGCTGCCCGTCCGTCCGTGGCTGACAGCTGGTCAACGCCTCAGAGACGTCGCGTTGGCTTTCCACTGGCTGACAGACTGACTTGGATAAGCCAGCCAGCCAGCCAGCCAGCAAAATATACACACAGGCAAGTTGACGGTTTAAAATACGACCTAAGAGGACATATAAAGGTTCACACACACACACACACACACACACACACACACACACACACACACACACACACAGATAGAGATAATCTTTAGATAAAAAATAAATTAATAAAAATAATAATAATAGAGGGGGGGGGTAGGTTAATCGAAACCCAACTCAACATGCCTTGTATTAATTTAAGGTTTATCCCAAGGATTCGTCAACGTTTTCCGTTGAATGAATAAATAAACGATTAAACAAATAAACAATTAAATGGTGAAGGTACGGTTCAGATACATAGCCCACACAACAGCTTATGCTGACCTATTCAACACGAAGACATACTCTACAGATTTTGTTCTGGCTATAAATAAGCGATTAAATCCAGATAAAGAGATGTGAAGGAGCTCACGTTGGGCCGAGACCCCATGACGACCAGAGTCCCAGTCCCCAGCTGCAACAGCGCCCATATGGTCTACAAGGATAGAACCGCTAGTAAACTACAGCCCAGAACAACAACAACAACAACATCCTCAGCTTCGAGTGACTAAGAACAGAAGAACATAAGAATGGAGGAGAGTGCAAGAGACCATAAGGCCTACACTAGACAGTTCGATGTCCCTTACCACCTGCCATCCCCTTCCACAAAATTATCTCATCTTCTCTTAAAACGACCGATAGTTTCAGCGCTCACTACTACATGGTTACTAAGTCTATTCCATTCGTTGACCACTCTTATGGTAAACCAGTTCTTGCCTATTTCCTTCTTAGACCTAAGTACAGGAAAAACGTTTGCTTGGTCGGAAGAGATATAATGTCGACAATCAATAATTACAAAATCAATAAAATCAAACACTTTATTTTAACTTAAACAACTTAACCATCTCTGCCAATTGTGTTAGGACAATTACTGTTGTGTGTGTGTGTGTGTGTGTGTGTGTGTGTGTGTGTGTGTGTGTGTGTGTGTGTGTGTGTGTGTGTGAGTGAAAGAGTGTGTGTGTGTGTGTGTGTGTGTGTGTGTGTGTGTGTGTGTGTGTGTGTGTGTGTGTGTGTGTGTGTGTGTGTGTGTGTGTGTGTGTGTGTGTGTGTGTGAAAGTGTGTGTGTGTGAATATATATATATATATATATATATATATATATATATATATATATATATATATATATATACATATATATATATAAAGGAACAAATCACATATTGCAGTGAAGTCGTTCAAAGAACCCAATCCGGCCGTCGCGAAGCTTCGATCCGGGGCCCCCCTTCATCCTTCCGAGCATCAAACAAGTCTGAGACTGAGTACGGAATCTGGTCCACTAATGCAAAAAAGATTGGCTACCTGAGGGGGGGGGGGAGTGTGAGGATACATACAGTACAGGGTTACTCAAAAGTGTCCTACACTGAACAGCTCGCCAGATCTCGGGATAAGACGGAAGCTTGTGGCGAGATTCAGGGGAGGAGGGGGGAGTGGAGGGGGGATTATTTGATAGCAAACTTCCCTCTCCTGGTCGCTATGCCACGCACCCACCCCCACCCCCCAACTACTCCCTCGTCCTTCCTAGCCTCCCCCCACCACCCATCCCTTCATGGTATACCATACCCTCCGAATCAAAACAAACCGAACTTACGAATAATGAGCAATTTCATTTCAGGTTCCTAATCCTCCTTCTCCTCCTCCTCCTCCTCTTCCTCTTTTTACACTTGGCCTCCCCAGATGAACTCTTTTTACCTCCTCGACTGGATCCGCCTTGTGCGTGACAGGCGATGCGCGCGCAGAGCGACGCACCTCGACTATTAGGTGTCTCTGGTGTCACGGAGCCAGCCCTCCCTCCCTCCCTCCTCCCTCTCACCCATCCTCGCTCCCTCCCTCGTCTATTCCCTCGCCTCCGTTGTCGCCAGGAGCCAGACTCCCTTGAACACCGTGATAACGACGACGACGACGACGACGACGACGACGACGATGATGACGACGATGATGACGACGATGATGACGATGGTGGGACCAGGGATTTAATACTGAGGAGGAGGAGGGGAGGGGAGTGGGAAGGGGAGTTTTAGCAAGTGGAGACAACGCAGAAGGTGAACTGATTAGGTTAGGTTAGGTTAAATTAGGTTACATTATGTTCAGTTATGTTAAATTGGAGTAAGTTAGGTTACGTCCGGTTACGTTAGATTAGGTTAAATTAAGTTAGGTTAGGTTACGTTCGGTTTGGCCAGGTTAGACTACGATCCGGTACGTTCGGTTAGGTTAAATTAGATTAAGTTCGGTTACATTCGGTTGGGTTAGGTAAGGTTGGGTAGACGTTTTGGTCATAAAGTGAAGTGAAAGGAGACTAAGTGTGATGGGTGAGAGGGTATTAATGGTGGGGAATGTCGTCACCGTGCATCACACAAGCACCAAACGGATCATGAGGGAGGAGCAGGAGGAGGAGGAGGAGGAGGAGCCAATTACCAGGTGAGGTGAACGTGACTAGAGAAATACTCGTGTTATACATAATTTATTGGTCTGTGTATTATCTCCCTCTCTCTATCTTCCTAAAATGTTAATACGATGTATAACTGGTCCATATATACGAGTATATTTCCTCTCATTCTCTCTGCGCGCGCGCGCGCGCGTGTGTGTGTGTAAGAGAGAGAAAGACAGCGAGAGAGAGAGAGAGAGAGAGAGAGAGAGAGAGAGAGAGAGAGAGAGAGAGAGAGAGAGAGAGAGAGAGAGAGAGAGAGAGAGAGAGAGAGAGAGAGAGAGAGAGAGAGAGAGAGAGAGAGAGAGAGAGAGAGAGAGAGAAAGAGAGAGAGGGAGAGAGAGCGTGTGTGTACGCCAGTACACGTGGTTATAAAATATTACACACGCACGCACACGTACAAAACACACACACACACACACACACACACACACACACACACACACACACACACATACTTGGATGAGAAAAATATACATGTGGAGATACAGGCGAGAACCATGACTACAGATGAAATGAGGGATGTGCACTGTACACAAAGACTTAGTAACAATGTAGTGAGTGCTTAGATAATTGGTTGTTTTAAGAGAAGATGAGATAATCTTATGGATAGTGATGACAGGCGGTAAGGGACATGGAACTGCCTAGTGTAGGCCTTATGGTCTCTTGCAGTCTCCTCCCTCCTAATGTGCTTAACAGCCTCAACTCTCATATGAAGAGCAGTGGGTGGGTGAGTGGATGTCAACATGGTGACGTAATTAATGTGATCTTTATTCAGGCCGAGCGTCAGGGGATCAAACTCGGGACACGCTGTGGGTCTTCACTCACGGTGGCGCCATTCATGGGTCCACTGTAGCTGAATAAAATCGACTGCGGTTAACGTCGGAACAAAGGCTTGTTAGCAAGTCGCCGGGGATGATGGTTGTGGAACCGGGGGAAGACGCCGTCCGCGGTTTTAGGATGAGGGCGAGGGTCAAGGCTAGTAGGGGGTGGGGGGTGGGGGTGGGGGTGTTGTGTACGTGTACCTCCCTCCCCCCCCACACCTTAGGATCCTCATAAGTAAGCATCACTAGTTTGGATATTACTGGACCGTATATAAAATACATCAATTAATAAATAAATAAATTGATTAATAAAAAATAATAGTTTTGAAAGTAAGCATCACTAGTTTGGATATTACTGGGATGTATATATATTACATTAATTAATAAATTGATTCCTTAATAAAAATAATAATTATGAAAGTAAGAATCACCAGTTTGGATATTACTGGACCGTATATAATATACATCAATTAATAAATTAATTGATAAAAAAATAATAGTTTTTAAAATGCACCGTTCCATAATTTAAACACAATGTAGCCATGACAATATGTTATTAAAATTGTTACTTTTTGAGCACTGAAAAAAATTTTCTTCCAAAACTTCTAAATGTTTTGGTACATAGTTAACACATCAGATTATTCATGAACCTTTAAAAGGCTGAGGAGGGAGTTGAGGGAAGGGGTGAGGAGGGGGAGGGGAGGGGTGAGGAGGGGGAGGGGAGGGGTGAGGAGGGGGAGGGGAGGGGAAAGAAGGGAAAGGGGAGGAAGGACACGAGTCGGGCAGGTTTCCTAGCTGATTAAAACCGTTGACAATAACCACATCTATGTTCGATCTCCTTCGTTTAAAGCTGAAGATGTACCCCAATGAAACGAGGGGAGGGGGGGAGAAGGAGGAGGGAGGGAGGGGGGTTAAATGATCCCATTAACTTAACACGGTTTAAACGTACGACCTTATGACAAATTACAGGGAAGGGGAGGGTGGAGCCGTGTGGCTGATGGAGTCCGTCTTCCTGCACTGATCCACATGGCGTTGGGGAGGGCTAAGTGCTCAAATAGCTTTCAAATAGACTGTTCTATTGCAGTGTGTATCCACAGGGACATGCGCATGCACACACACACACACACACACACACACACACACACACACACAGACACACACACACACACACATGCACATGCACACACGACTCAGTGGCGCGGTTGGTAGAGTCTCCGACTGTCACTACGGCAGTCCGGGTTTGAATCCTGCCAAGGGCTGAAATAATTTCAGTATCGCTGCGCTTCGAGTCGTTACTCCAACTCTCGTGGGCGGGGAGTTGGGTGTGTGTGTGTGCGTGTAAGGTCACAGCATTACCCATAGATCGGTCATACGAGCTCTGAGCTCTCTTCCGGGAGGGAAATAGCTGTCGATCACGAGTCCAACACGCGATGCAAAGACCAAGGTGAATCACATAGCCAGGAGTCTTTGCATGCAAGAAAACATCTCTCAACTCGTTTATCAATGAAACGTGAAAGAACTGGTTTACCAACAGAGTAGTTAACGAATTGAATAGACATAGTAACCATGTAATAAGCGGTGAATCTATTGGTTGTTTTAAGAGAAGATGAGATAAATTTATGAATAAGGATGACAGGTGGAGAGGGACATGGAACTACCTGGTGTAGGCCTAATGGTCTCTTGCAGTCTCCTCCATTCTTATGTTCTTCTGTTCACCGTGTTGACACTTT